>NC_080425.1:59018229-59318229 GCF_029873635.1 Malania oleifera
GTGAATGAGATATACCTATGTTGTTCTATTTGGCGAGATAAACTAGACATTGTGATTTATAGTGCCCTGGCTGCTTGCAATGAAAACCCTTATTGTCATGCCCTGAACCCGACAATGGGACCCAGGGTGTGATATAGTAACCTAACCTGTCCCTATATCATACAATACATAAATGATACAAAAATCAATGAGGGTTTGACCCCACAGGGTTCCTATACACCCTATACACATTCATATACACGACATATACGCAGCGAAAAATGTTCTTTCTATACATATGTTGTACCATACCAGAGTCTATACAAATAGAGTCTAAGCTTCGTAATACCAAAGCATAAACCCGGGTGCCAGTAAAAACCCAAAATGACAACCCAATTACAGTCCTAGTACTTACACAAGCACTTCACGCAGTACACCAACCACTATGCTCCCAACACAACGATGCTAGTTCCGGTTACTTGAAGGACCTGAAAACATGTATGTACCATAGTGGTGAGATACCTCTCAGTAAGGAAGAATCCAGTTATATCGGTGTGTGGTATATGAGTGTTATCATGACCTAAAACATACACACTTCAATACAGTTCCATTATTTTCACAAAAACAGTTCTAGTATAGTTCTCATCACACACACACACATGATCAAGTAACCCGATGTTGTCACACCCTTTGGCCCAAAGTTGACCCTCATTACACAGTTTCCCTGGCACATGGCGTAGCCTCAGGATCCTATGGCATTGTACCGGTACAACTGGTGGATCCACACCCTTCATGATTAGCCAGTAAAAGGCAGTATTTCAGGCCCTTGGATATATAGCCAAACACTCTTGCCACTGGTAGGTGGTATTTCACACCCACGGATATAGAGCCAGACACTCTTTCACAATTTGGAACAATTCGGAACCCCGTTCCTATATCTCATTGCAGAAAATCAAAAATCATGCATGTTCATATAACAATTCATTCCACACTCATTTGGTAATCTCAACATTATGATTTTCAAAAATACAATTTAAACAAGTCAAGGCATGGCCACCTCTATAACACATATATATATAACACAATATATCCACGGTTTTCCAACGAAACTAGAGATGCAAGCCAATGTCCCCTTTTCTTAAAACTGTAACATGAAAATCCTATAATTTTACCTGTTAGATTTTTCCAAATAAGTAGTCAAAACATATGCAGGACCGTGAACCACAGTTCTACTAAATCTGATTTCGAAAATAAACAATACATACAGAATCCCCTTATCTTTCCCCAAAAATCCAAATTTGAACTCTACGGCTCCTAAACAGCGAACCAAGTTCCCAAAACCTATAAATCACAGTACAAAACATACTTACAATTCCATTCTCTAAAGAACTACCAAAACATAAATGAAAATCGAGCCTTACCTCGATTTTGGGTCAAATCCCGAAAAGGCTCAAAACGAAGATTCGCTCCACAAGTCTCGAAGAGAATCCTTCCCTAATCCTCGTAGTAACTTTGAATCGTCGATTCTAGAAATGAACGGTGAAGAAATCTAGAGAGAGAGAGAGAGAGAGAGAGAGAGCTCCTAGAGAGAGAGGGCAAGAAAACTTGATAACTTAACTTCTAAGCAAGGAAAAGGATATTTATAGTACCTTTGACTCGGCAAACCTCGTCGACGAGGCGGCATCTTCGTCGATGAGTCAAAGAATGAAGTTCATCGACGTAACGGTGGCCTCATCGACAAGTCTGAGAATTCTGAGATTTCCCAAAACCTCTTGGCTTCTCCTCGTTGATGAGCCTCTACATTTCATCGACGAACAACAAAAGAGCCTTCGTTGATGAACTCTGGCTTCATCGATGAAACCTGTTCAATTTTTTGTTTTTCCCTTTCCTTATTTATTTATTCCAGATCTCATGGATCGGGTTCCTACACTTGCCCTTAGGCTTTTTCACTCCATCCTGTGGCGCATGTACTATTGGAGGAGCTCCCTATGGTTTCTGAACCTTTTTCTGCTTCTTTTAGCCTTTGGGCCTAGAAGAAGAACCTTTGTCAATCACAAAAGCAATAGCTAGCTTCCCGATGAGGCCCTCAGCTGCTTGAAGCTCTTTAAGTTGTTATGCCAATAAGTAAAAGAGCTTATTCATGTTGTAGCTTAGGAAAAATTGCTTGAAAGAGTCAGGCAGCGACTGGAGAACGATATCGACCTGGGTTTCCCCATCAATTTCAGCTTCAAGGACCTCTAACTCATTGCGAAGACCAATCATCTTCAGAACATGATCCCGTAAGGGAGTCCATTCTACCATAGTAGTATTCATAAGTTCCTTCATAGAAGTCTTCTTGGCAGCATGATTTTGATCCCCAAATATGTCTTTGAGGTTCTGCATTATATCATAGGCAAAAGGCATAGAATGACACTGATGTTGTAGAACATTCGACATAGATGCCAAAAATAACACCGCGCCATCTCATCGACCTTAATCCACTTTTTGTAAGCTTGAGTTTCCTCATCGGTTGCCCCTTCATCAGGTTTCTGTAGACATACCTCTACGAGCACATACTTGTACTCTTCTATAGTCAATACAATATCCAAGTTCCTTTTATAGTCAATATAATTAGGTCCAATCAATTTGTTTTCTTTGAGAATAACAACCAGGGGATTGAAAACCATTTTAATTCTGAGAATCACATATTATAACAAAAGATGAGTAATAATAAACTTTTAATTTAATTAAAAGAATATGGTTCCCTCTACCAATATTTTATTTTAAAGAATCTGTGAACAACCTAGCACACCGTGAGTAGTATATATCGATGGGAAGTCGTCTACTATTCGGCATTTGTGTAGACAGGTGAGAACCTATTACTTTTACTATCTACACAAGTAACTATGGCATGCAAAATTAAACTGCTTACTTAGCTTTGGTCCTATAAACAATAGCAGTGACTCAAATCGAGAGGATACTATTATTCATAGCTAAGTGTATATCATCACATAATACTCGACCTATTGTCCCGCAGTGAATCCCCAAATGGAGAGGTGACCAAATACTAACAATTACTAGAGTTTATACTTGGTGAGTTTGTAATTAATTTTATCCGATGGGGAGGAAAATACTAATATCATCACATACAATTAATTACTTCACCTATAAACTAGTGATGGAGACCATGGGATTTATATGTAATAAATTCCCTCACCCATTTAGTTATTTAATTCATGAGTGAGGCAAACACGCATTTAATATTCAAATAAATTTAATATTCCAATATTGGTAACTAAATTACACACAAAAAATAAAATTTCAAATTCCCTTAATCTTTTTTTTTTAAATTGTATTATAACTTGTGAATTAATTTTAGTCTCTAGTTGCACATGCATAAACCAACATTGAAATTTTAAATTTTACATGCTAATGACATAACACAAAAACAAAAAATATGCCAAGTAAGCATATATAAACAAGAAATATGATATAATAAATATCCAGTTATTATGGTCAAGCAACTTACATCATAACACCGTGAATCCTTGTTTGCCATTACACAGTTCTAGGGTTTGGCGAGGCCTCGAAGGCAGTGCCCTTGGCAGGGTTCAACTTGTCAGGTCAGGTCACAAGGGTCTAGGTAAATTTAAATTCAATTTCAATTTCAAACTCAAATTCAAATTCAATTTCAAATTAAAAGTCAAAAAGTAACAAAAAACCACATCACTGTTCTAGGGTTTTTCCTATTTTTCGCCGGTGCTATGCACGTACCACAACTATGCCTCCTTCTCAGATGAAGTTGCAACAAATTACAAAATCCTATGCCTCCATAACCAAAGTTCACATGCTACGAATCTTTTAATAAACAATAGCAATCACAAAACATACATTCGTGTGATGAAACTGTATCAGATTACAAAATCCTATGCCTCAATAACTGGAGTTCACATGCTATGAATCTCGTAATAAATAAATGCAATCATAAAACATACAATCGTGTGACCATAATTGCTGAGCAAAACACTGAAAAACAAAGGTTAGTGCATACACATGTTCTACCCTAAGCATGCATTGATTCGGTTTTCGAAGAACATGGTATTATTATTCATATATAGTATCAACCGAGGCTCTAATACCAACTGAAGAAACTTACAGAATGGCCCTAAGATCCAGCTATAGTGCATATGGATAGCCAAAAAAAATTAATCAGATCATGCAATCCCTAATTAAGTGATTAGGATTATACCTACAAGATTTGTCTAGTTTGATACCGAATCTGCAAGTATTAAAACAAGCTCTTGAAGACGATCAGGAATCTTCTACTATATTCCTTTAACAAGTTTTTCCCCTAAGAGAGTGGGCTCATAAGTGGCTGCTAGGGATTTTTTTTGGAATTGGTGTATTCCCAATACGAGGTGAATTAGTTATTTAAAAATCTATGCCTAAGTTAAACCAGATGACAGCAATATTTCACAACCTATGGACTTTCTATACAATCTCAATCACACTGATAATTAACTGAGCAAGTATTTAAACAATTAAGGCAATCTCAATATTTCCCAAGCATTCACAGAAAATGAAATATAAACAAATAGATATGGAAAATTAAATAGTGCAGGAAAGAGAATAACATAAGATATGTTATTAGGGTTCGGCCAACTGTGCCTACGTCCCCGCCTCGGCTTGCAAGCCCGATGATTACCACTAATGCTCACTTAACGGATAGAGAACCACTATTTACAACACCAAGTCAAATTACAAGGGCAGACCTCAACCTTTAAAACCTGATCCGTACGGGCTAGATCAACACCCTCTCAGGCCTTGCCTGGAATACAAAAAATGAAAAAAACTATTGTGTACAATTCAAATGCTTCTACACAAGCCGTGTTGACCCTATGGATCATACCCTATTTTGATTATGACAAATACTTAGGTATTTAATGACTGCCAAGTTGATGTGTAGGTTTATCTTGGTAGTATCCTATGATGGCATGTGCAGGTTTATCTTGGTAGTATCCTATGATGGCACTCGGAGACCCAGAGGAAAATGAAGACTTCGAAAACCCTAGATTCAATTTATTTGTTGTAATTTATATTCGGGTCTGTAATATTTAAGTCGGAAAGGTCAGTAATAGTAAATAGGGATTGGTTTTTAATAAGCTCACACACATCACATGTATGATTTATTACGTAAGCTCAAATAAACCGTAAATGAGAAATGACCTTAGAAAGACCTTAGGGTGTACCCTGGTCGACCGACACCGGACTTTTTCGGTGTCTTCAAATTGGACCCCAAGTGACCATAGGACACACACATTTACACATATGTTTGTTAGGCACTTGAATAGGGCTTGTTTGTTTCAAAATGGGACCAAAATGCACACATGGTGCACTTTCGGTCAACTAGCAAAGTCAGTTCAAAAAGCCCTGGTCGATCGAAACCTCCCTGGGTCAAAGTTTGACCACTTGGTCCACCGAACCAGGTAGTTCAAAAGGCCCTAGTCGATCGAAACCTCCCTGGGTCAAAGTTTGACCATCTGGTCGACCAAACCAGGTAGTTCAAAAAGCCCTGGTCAACCGAAACCTCCCTCTGTCAAAGTTTGACCACCTAGTCGACCGAACCAGGTAGTTCAAAAGGCCCTGGTCGATCGAAACCCCCTGGGGTCAAAAGCTTGACCATCTGGTTGACAGACCCTTTTTGTACTCCAACTACCTGGTCAACTGGAGTGTCCTCGGGGGAATTCCCAGCGGTCTGGTCGACCGAACCAGCCAGTTCAAAATGGTCTAGTCAACTGAAAGTCGGAAAATTGAGGAATCGCCCTCTCCTAATCGACCGAGCCTTCAGTTCAAAAGTCCCCTGGTCGACCAAACCATTTGAGACTTGGTCGACCGAACCTATTCTGGTCGACCGTACCTCTCGAGTTGCCCTGATTTTTTTACCGCAGTTAACATTTTTTAAACAGGGTTAAAATATTTGAAAGGTCATTAAACTTTCGTAATAATGCCCAATAGGTTCCCAACGGCTATAATTCTTCCAATGTCTATATATAGCCCATTATTTGCTAATATTAGGAAGAGATTAGGAGATCTGATTAGGGAAAATTCTCTAAAAATCCCAAAGTTTATAATACTCATTTATTAAGCCTTCAACACTTATTATTACCAGATCTTCCACTTAAACATATTTTGTAAGTGTGATTTAAGTGTTGTTGCTTTCTAGGGTTGCTCTCCCAAGTGTGTTTATTGTTTGTGACGATTTTATTTGAGCCAACCCGAGTATTCTTAGGGGACTTTGTTAATAAATCTCTCCTAAGAAGACTTATATTAAACTTCCAAGTATTGCACATTCATTGCAATATCTTGTGAAGTTTGTATTTGTTTTTGGATTGCAAAATCTTTTCAAACATTTTCAAATATCTTGTGGGATTTATCTTGATATAACTTTGAAAAGATATTTGTTTATGTGATATTGATCTTTGTTGCAATATTCATTGACCTACATATTATTTGCTGCATACAAAGATTGAATATCTTTTTGCAAACCAAACATATACATTGCTAGAGCATCATACGATTGAGAAAACCCGCTCATTGAAATATACATATGTATATATATATATATATATATATATATATATATATATTTGGCTAGCATCTTTGTGTGAACATCTTGCCTGAATATCTTGTGAAATAAAGATTACTTTACTCTCACGCACTCATTACACTGATAGTAAATATATATATATCTGAGAGTTGAAATATTGGACCACACTGAACTTACATATTGAATCATATTGTGGTGTATGTTATTGTGCGCATCTGGGTACATATCTGCTTTACACGAAAGCACAATCACTGTACTATTTGATTGTAATACACTTTGGTTGTAATTCCAAGCACGGGCCTGAAGAGGGAGACTAGCCTTGGAATAGTCCCGGATTGGCTTTGACCCGGTTAGGAAAGCTAGGTGCGTCGTCCTGGTAAGGCGTGTAGGTTGAGGTCAGCCTCGCTAATTGACCTGGTTAAGGTTAAGGTCAGCCCTGTGTTAATTTGACCTGGTTGTAAACAGTGCCGCTCCACCCTTACGTGAGCTATTAGTGGAATCCTCTGGCTTGCGAGCTAGAGGCGGGGATGTAGGCACAGTTGGTCGAACCCCGATATCATATCGAATGTTCATTTACATTTCCGCACTTTATATTTACCGCACGTATATATTATTGTGTGAATGATGTGTTTGAATTAATTTCCACATCACTATTTTCTACCCATTCGGAAATTGCACAAAGAAGTCCTTAGGCTGTGTATATACTGTTGTTGGATAGATTAACCTAGGAGAAAAAGTTTTAAAATTCCAATTCACCCCCCCTCTTGGGAATACACCAATTCTAACAAGCCGATACATACCACTGTGCACAATACAACCAATGCACTCACAGATGATAAGGAATTAATACTTAAGTGAGATTTCATTAACCAATGTGTTAACTCTCAACAATATGTGTGTCAATATGTGTGTGTGAAAGTGAGACCTTTGATTTCAAGATAATGTATTTGCAATTTAACTATTCAAAGCATCTTCAGAACCCTAATTAAATATCTCAAAAAATATTTTCCAAGTATCACACACAATGGATGTTAGGGTTTAAGCTTGCTAAAAATGATTTTATTAAAAAAAAAAAAAAGTAAGCTTATGAAACTTGCAATAAGGATGCAAGTTCTTAAACCAATGAAGAGTTTTTTCCCAATCTAATATTTATAAATAAAATGCAATGGGAAAAACTTTAAGATGCTCTCCAAAATCAACAATCAACAAATACAATTATGGGAGAGTTGTTAGCTTGGAAAGAGAATGAATGAATACCTACAAAAAATAATTTCTCTTAAAGACATGTAATTAAATGAGTATGAGAAAGAGACTTTTGCAATGTGTTTGTGAAAAAAAAAAATGGGAGTATGAAAGATTTAGCACAATAAAATCTAAGAGAAAAAATTTGCTAATCTATATGCTAATCTTGTCTTAATTATGACAAATGAGGAGGCATATATAGAGTTGGGCAAAAATATAACAGTTGGGGACATCAAGGGTATTTTGAAATTTGTTTAATTGAGTTTAATGAAAATTAATCCTGATTTACTACGGTAAAAATTTTACCAACCCAAGAGATTCAGTCAACCATATTCAAGGTTTGGTCGACCATATTATTGAGTTCTGTCGACCATCGCCTTTTTGAACTGGAGATTTGGTCTACTGTCTCAAGGCGATTTCGAACCCTTTGAGTTTCAGTCAACCAAGGCAGGGTCAGTTGACCATTTTCTAAGGTTTGGTCAACCAGTCAGTTTTGAACTAATGTTCCAGTCGACCAAGTTGTTGGAGGTCAGCCACATGTCAGTTCGGTCGACCGTGGAAAACATGTTCATTTTAGAATGGTCGACCGTGAAGTCAAAATGTTGACTCTGGTAAATTCGGTCGATCGAAGCTTCTATATAGCTTATGGTTTGGTCAACCAAGACCACTTAAAATGTGCATTTAAGTCCTGTTTTGGTCTTAGTGTTTCATCAACCAAGTGTAATTAAACATAAGGCATTTTAGGCTATATGGGTGATGATTCTTAAGGTCATTCTAAGGCTTCTTGAGCATATACACCCTATCATGCATAACATGCAAATATTATAGATAATTATTACAGACCCAGAAACTAAAAGCAATTACAATAAAACCAAATGTCTTCAGTCTCCTTGTTCTTCACTTTATGGAGTATGTCAGGTGTATGTGTATTATCCATCTTGGCTTCTGTTCTCCCTGTCCTTTATGTGTGATATCAATTATGGATCTATTCACATGCTAAATACACACATAAGTTCACTATGTTTTGTTCGCATCAAAACAAAGATCGAACTCACATAAGCAAAATGGGTTCAGCGTGAAAGGCTCCCCCTGAGAATATGCATATCATAAAAAGATAATTCATAATCAATAATTTAGTTTATGCATATTCAAAAAAATAAGACATAAGACATTTCAAAATAATTTTCATTTAGTCTTGGTAGTCAGATACAAGCACTAATGCATTTTGCTCAATAAAACCTCTCACCCTTTTGGCATCAGCAAAAGGGTTAAACTAAGAAGAATATGTGATGGCTGTAAAAGAATTCTTAGCTTGAGAATGATAGTCCCCTTTTTGAAAGATGTTCATTTTGCTTAAATGAGTCCTCCCCCTTTTTGATTCAATATTTTGAATATATAACTCCCCCTTTGATTTTTGAAGATTGGGTATAGCAATTTGGCACACATAAGTAAGAAACAAAGAGTATAGTTAATGTTTGACAATTTCTTGCAAAATAAACTGTAAATATGTATATACACATATACATACATATATATATATATATATGTATATGAATATATTATTAAGTACTGAGGGCAGTGCTTGTTGAAACAAAAACTTTAAAGAATATACAATCACAAATTTTCTGGTATCTCATTTAGGGACACATAAATTTTCAAAAAAATAGTTCATATAAAGCATACAACACCCTACAATCTACTACCAGCATGCAATTCACATCCACTGCATTTGCTATGCAGAAGGCATTCAATTACAAGCATGCAAACTAGTAGTATAATCAACATTTTATTCAAAAATATAAACTATCCATTGAAGATAGCATTATCAATAAATCATAGAGAATAGTTATAAATTCATTGCAGTATTCACATGAACATTTAGGCATAAATGATATATGCACATATAAAAATGAGAGCATTTAATTTGTATAGTCATGAAAGATAAGTGCTCCCCCTGAGTTGCGCACAACTACTATCTTATGCCTTTTCAATTCTTCAAATTCTTAGCCAAGAGTTCTTAAGATTTTTAATGACTTGAACTTGGCTTTGATTGCATTAGGCTTATCGAACCAAAAAGTAACAATGAATATTCATTAAGATGACAAGCTTATGTTTGCCTTTTTATAAATCTCAAAAAGTACGAGGCCCAAGTTTGAATGGCTTTTAATTTTAACTGCTCGTGCATAGGTTTCTTAGACATTTGAATTTTATTTAAATTGAAACCTAATGCAATACTTTTTTCCATCCCACTTCATTATAGGGATATGAAGCTCTAAATGATTTGATTTAAAGTTTGAGAGCTTGAGAAGGGAATTTGAATAAATACTCTTAAAGATTTGAATCACTATTGAGTTCATAAGAGTATTCCGAAGTGAGCACATGTGGACAATGTTCAAAATCTTTTCATGCTAGCGAATATGTCCAAGCTTGGGCAAAGAGCATATAGGAGACAAAGATTTTTGACTATAGCTCTTTGGAGAAGGGATGTATCCTTTAAAGATGATTACGATTTAGAGCAAGGATACAGATTGATGGACAAGTATAATCTTTACCACATATGACCAAGGTTTGGTAAAAAGTCCTATAAATGAGATGGTGAACCAAAGTAAAGGATCTTTTAAGCTCGGGGAATATTTTGATTTACTTATACGAGGAACTTGATTCTCTTAGTAGATGCCTCTAATTTGGTTAACAAGATGTCTTTTAAATAGGCACTTGTAAAGTTGGAATTTATGATCATTTGTGCTTATACCTAGAGTGATGACTAGATTTTGATTTAGGCTTTTCATATTCAAAAATGAGTTTAGGGTATAATGATATATGATATTAGATGGATCCCTAAAACTCAATCTTAAGTAATGGACAACTGTGGCTTAACTTAAGGTGTTATATTTAAGCATGGGTTAAGCATTTGAATTAATTACCTGGCAAAGATGCCACGTCCATTTGGAAGTGGATGCGTATACTAAGTTTTTACATTTTAAACCCAAACCACTTCCTAAGCCTTTTAGTCACCACTAGCCCTAACCCCAAGAACTAATGAAGAATTTAAAAACATTTATTTAATTCCTATAAAGATTCGATCTTCTTTTGGTCCTACGGGATTCGTCGTCATGAAAACCCACATCATTTCTTTATCTAAGCCTCTGGCACTTCTAGATAGATAGGTGAATTCAATGTGCCACATCATTTTACAAAATAAGCAAATTTTGTATATGCGTGAAGGGTTTTGCTTATTTGTTATATTTTTACAAAAAGAGGCAAATGAATGACTATGAGATTTATGAATCAAGCCTAAACCCTTTTTGAAAATAATTTTCTTTTTGATTCCAAAGGGTTCATTATGATTATTCTTTTTATTTTTAGTTATGAATATAGTTCTAGAATAATCATTTATTTCCTCCTCTAAGTAGATAATTTTCAATATCTTTTTAATCTTTCTCTTTTCTAATGTGGCGTGATAATCTTTTAGATTGCCTAATTGTGTTGCCACCCTTTTATTTTCTTTCTTCATGAATGTTTTCTACTTAGACATCCAAAATAGAAGCTTATTCATTTTAAGTAAATCCTTTTCTAGTTCTTTGTAAAATGGGATGCTTTCATGTGTCAAATTAGCACATGATTCAACACATAAATTATTACAATCATTAACATATGAATCATTGCATGCATCATTCCTAGTATAATTACTAAGTTTAACAGAATTTGCACATGAGGTATCAGATGATTCATCACATGATATACTACAAAAATTAGCACAAGGATCATCAATAGATATAGAGTTGGATTCAAATACCTTAACTTCTATTAATGCAATCACCCCATGATTTACAACTTCCAGTTCAATTGAGCTTGAAATTTCTGAAGTAATGGTGTCCTTTTCCTGGGTCTTTCCATACTTCTTTTCAAGCTCAACCTAGATCTCCCTCGCATTTGTACATGCTATAATCTCATGAAGAATATTAGTCTCTAATACACAGAATAATAAATCCATGTCATGTGAATTTACATGCATGAAACTGTTATCATTTTCTACTGCCATACAAATTCCTTTATCAATCACTAACCAGACCCTCTAGTCCATAGATTTTATAAAAATTCTCATTTGAATTTTCTAGTGGGTGAAGTTAACACCAAAAAACAATGGAGGACTAGTAATTGATTTTCCCTCTCAGAATGGGGATACACCAATGTGAGCCATTTCAATCTATAGCAAAAATGTTAAGTCAATGCCACGAGACTCTGATACCAATTATTGGAATTGGAGTATTCCCAAGAGAGGGGGGGGGGAAATTGGGTATTTAAAAATTTATGCTCAGATTAAACCAGATGACAGCAGTATTTCACAACCTATAGATTTTTTATGCAATCCCAATCACACTCAGAATTAACTGAGCAAGTATTTAAACAATTAAGGCAATCTCAGTATTTCCCAAGCATTCAAGGAAAATGAAATATAAAGAAATAGATATGGAAAATTAAATAATGCAGGGAAATAGAATAAAACATGATATGTTATCGGGGTTCAGCCAACTGTGCATATGTCCTCACCACAACTCGCAAGCCTGAGGATTACCACCAATGCTCACTTAATGGGTGGAGCATCATTGTTTACAACACCAAATCAAATTACCAAGACTGATCTCAACCTTTACAAACTAATCCTATCGGGTTAGATCAACACCCCCTTAGGCCTCGCCTAAAATACAACAGATGATAACAACTATTGTGTACAATTCAAATGTGAAATTAGGAATAGCTTCCCAAGAGGGGGGTGAATTGGCTTTTAAAAATTTCTTTTAATTCCTTTTTAGAATTCTCAAACTTATTTTATTTCTTTTAACCAATTCGTGACTGATTTGTTTAATTTGTTAAACACTCATGAACTTAGTTTCTCTACTTAATTTTTAACCATACAAACATCCAATCATACAACCAAACTAATCAACTAAAGTTACAAAGTAAACAAAACAAGCCAATACACAACACTTATATAATATAACAACTCAAGATGGTTGTTTGTTTATATTTTCCAAATTTGAACCAAGCCATGTAATGAATGAAAATTTATGCTAACTGATGTAAAGCCCTGTATAGATGAATCAAATCACTCTTCCCAAATATTTAGAACTCAAATAAACTCTTGGTAAATTTATCTTTGGGATGTTAACCAAGTAACGTACTCTCGTATGGTTTCCACAAGATATAGTGTAACCAACGTACTCGCTTTCGGTTTTCGCAACCCAAATTAAAATTAAACCTTAAGTTTGTTTGATTTCCAAATATACGTAATTTATATGATTTTCAAATTAAACCATCCACGCAGATTAAATATGCACTAAAAAATAAAGAATAGGGAAAGAGAGAGTGAGACGGAATTTTTACAAGGTTCGACTTCAACACAACCTATGTCCTCGCCTTTGGCAAACCACCAAAGGATTCACTAAACCTGTTCCGTTGATGGGTGGAACAAACCTTTACAACACTTCTTTGTTAAGGCTAGAGCCCGCCTTTTCCAAACGATATCCCCTTATCCAGTCACTCCTTTAGGCTAGAGCCCGCCTCTCTAAGCAGTATCCCCTTACTTAGCCAACAATCCAAACAATCCTTGGAAGGTCAAAGAACTGCAAGAAAACAAGATATAATCTGCGTACAAGTATACTCTCTCAATGAGCAAGTTAGTACAATTTCAGCACTATATACTTAAATGTAAAATATCAATATAAAATATAATGAAGTTCAAGTGTAGAAGTCACCAATATCCTTCTTAGATGAGGATTAGTAGTAGGAATTGAGAGAAAGAAGGATTAGCACTTCAGAATATCTCAACAAAAAAGATTTGCAATAAGTGAGCCAGAGAACTTTGGAAGAACAAGAGTGCTTTCAGCTTCTCAAAATAGAATTTTCAATTCTTGGATGTATTTTGATTTGCAAAACCATGTATTTATAGGCTTTCAAACTTGTTTCCGTGTTGCAAAAGTTTCCTTTAAGAGTTTCCCAAATTTTTAGTAAGATTGGAGCTCAAACGGCTATATTTTGAAATATTAGAATTTAAAAAAATTTCTCGTTGAACAGTGTTTAGATGTCTAAAGATTCGAGTTCAGTCATTTAAAGTTCCTGAAGCCCTTTAAGAAATGAACTAGACATAGGGTCAGATGTCTGAAGTAGGGTTCAGACGTCTAAGGTGTCAAGTTCAAATGTCTGAAGTGCCGGGTTCAAACATCTGAACAACTATTGCCTCTTTATTTTTGTTCCCAAAAATCTTTAGACATCTGAAGTGTAGAGTTCAGACGTCTGAGGTCGTTTTGTGTGATGTTTAGATAGTTGAAGTCCTTCTCATGAGCAGTGTTCAGATGTTTGACAGTAGTGACCTCACTTCCGTGTTTTAGACATAAAGTTTTCTGTATAACTCCAAATTAGGGTTTCTTGGTGTCAAAAGAAAGCCAAGAGAAAATCCTACAACTTTCATGTTGAATATTTTTAAAATAATTAGTTTTAGATAGAGAAACATCCACCTTAATTCGGCTGTATAAAAACTAACAGCAATTGGAAAAATTTTTTTTGATGCTTTTCATTCCAAAAATGATTCTAACCTTTTTAAAATAATTTTTGACTTTATAAAAATATTTTACAGATATTTTAAAAGGTATTTAGGTCCAAGAAGTTAACCTAAGAGCTTCAAAATATTTCAAACGATATTTTAAACATTAAAGTACTTACATGAAAACTTCTAAGACTTTTCTCATTTTAGGTTCTTGAGTCTTTATGGTTTGTCCTTGGATTGAGTTCATCTTTTCTTCAAGCTTTCATATTCTTTAAGCTTTCTCACTTTGCCTTTGTTTGGATCTTTTGACTTTAATATTCCTTGGCTTTCAACAACTCATTCATGTCCTCATATTCTTCAAGGTTTAAGAAATCATCTTCAAATCTATGCTTTGACTCTTTCAAGCTTCATTTGATCCTTGTAAGCACTTTGACCTTACTTTCATCATATTTGATCCTTGCGAGCACTTTGACCTTACTTTCACATATATGAACCCTGAAATATCATTACTTACACAAATACATTAAATTTCACTTATTTGTTAGCATAAAAAACAAGATAACAAGATTTTAAGCCTTGTAAGGCCAACAATCTCCCCTTTTTTTATGATGACAAGTAAGGAACAAAAATTTGAGTAAGCCTTAAAAAGGCTCCCCCTTTCAATAAGCTTCATCTTATCAATCATGTTCATCACTTTCTTTTGGTTTGACAAGCTTTTTCAATCAATATTAAATACTTAAATACTTCTTTTGAATAGATATAATATTCATGCTCAATTATGCTCAATTTTTGCTTCACAACTTCTCCCCCTTTTGACATCAATCAAAAAGAAAATAAATGATTTAAATTCAAATACAAATCATTTTGAGCATATCAATAACCATATATTCCAAACATATGTACACACTCAAGTTATTGTTTTTCAATATAGCAAGGGTAGTGTGTAGCTCACGGCATTTATTCATGATACCAGTTGATATTAACTTGATGGTTTTTATGATACCAATTTAAAATTTAAAATTTAATTCATGATATCAATTGATTAATGATTCATGACACTCCCCTCGAATTCAATACATTCAGTTTTGTTATTAATTTTGCTTTTATCATCCCATGTAAAATATTGAATCATGTCATGTATCAAATATCATGCTAAGATCATCAATGTCACATCATACTCATAGACATAATCATGCTCATGAATAATTTGACTTTGTGACACCAAGTGAGTTTTTAGATTTGATGTCTATTGAAATTTTTAACATGTGAAACCAAAAATGCTTTATAGATACCAAAGCTTAATATCACATAATGTATGTGAAACCAAAAATACTTTATAGATACCAAAGCTTAATATCACATAATGTATAGTTCATTGATACCAATATAACTACTATATCTTTCATAGCTCATAGATAAAGAGCAGTATGTTTATCCATGTGATTCATTTAAAATCATGCATGTTCAAGAACTATCCTTATATAAAAAATTTATGCTTAAGCTTAATAATCTCATTCTCAATTTTTAACATAGTGAGCCATACTTTTCAATATAAATCAAGTCAAGTTAATTAATACATATGTAGCATATAGCATATCAATACATCACATGTAGGCAAGTAAGCATGTAGCATGTAACATCAAGGCGCTTATATATTAAGCTCAGATTTGATATTTTCTTTATATTTTCTTAAGTTAAGCCTTGTAAAAAGTCATCCTATGATTTTGGACAACATTACTATTTTCTATTTTATATATGTGTGAAGTCATTATTTCATTTTTGGTACCCATATTTTCTTGGGTCCGCAGGATTTTTCAAGGGAGGTTTCTTTTATTTTCCATACTTGCTTGGTTTTAACACCTTTCCTAATAAACGGACATTCAAACTTTATATGTCCCTTTTTCTTCCATTGATCGCATATGGTGTTTGTGTAGGCATTAGAAGATGTGCAAGTATAGTTTTTGGATTCTTTCGAGAAATATCCCATGTAGGAATTCTTTTTCTTTTTATTTTCAATTCCATTGAAACCAATGCCTTATTTATTTAGAGACATTCTTTGTAAGTCAATCATCTTATCAAGGTTTTCCTTTCCTTTTGTGAAGTTGTAAATAATTTTATCCTTATCTTTGATTTGATTCTTTAGATCATTTAACTCTATGTCTTTCTTGTTATCAACCTTCTTCAATGATTTCTCTAATTCTAGAGATAATTATCTGATTCTATCCTCTAATTCAGAAATATACATATCTTTCTCATATACGGTAGAGGATAAGGATCAAAGGTCTTCTATCATTTGGTCATTCTTACTTTCTAGTTTCTCAATTTTCAAGTTGTTTTCTTTTTTAGCAAGATTTTTGGATTCTATTTCTTTCATTGCTGATTCATACTTATGTTCTAATTGCTTGAGTTTTGAGTCTTTATCTCTTTCAGCATTCTTTAAGAATTCTAACTCTTTCATTAGACTTTCATTCTTATTCTTCAATGAGGTATTTTGTTTATTTGCTTTCATCAACATCTTATGTACTTTGAATAGATCATTTTGAAGTTCATCATAAAATGGCATACCCTCATCACTTGATTCATCACTACGAGAATTATTTGAAGATTTAATTGAGGAACTTTCTTCGTTATCCCATGCCATAAAGCACGTGTAAGTAACCTCTTGGTCACTTTTTTCATTCTCCAAACTACTTGTAATATCCCAAGTAGTGGCTTTCATGGTCTTCTTGTTTTTCTTTTTAGACTCTTTCTTTAATAGTGGACATTCCAGTTTTATATGTTCGACTTTATTGCAATTATAGCATGTAGGAATTTTATTTTTAGAATTCTTTTTATCGATTTCTTCTTCTGATTCAGATTTTTGATTTCTTCTCTTGAATTTATTTCTCCTTCTTAATATTCTTGCTAGCTTTTTAGATATGAAGGCTTCTTCATCTTCATCCATTTCACTACTTGAGCTTTCTTTTAAGGCTTTAAAGGCTATTTTTTCTTGGGCTTTGGTTTTCCCACTCTTTTCATTCATTGTCATTTTGTATGTGAGGAGAGAACCTATAAGCTCATCTAAGGATGTATTTTTCAAATTTCGTCCTTCGGTTATGACAGTGGCTTTTGGTTCCCATACGGTCGGTAGCCCTCTAAGAATTTTCCTTATCATTTCATAAGTAGTGTAGATTTTTCCTAGTGCATTTAAGGAATTTATTATGTGAGTGAACCTAATAAACATATTAGTTATGGATTCATCTTAAAAGCTTCATATTCACTTGTGAGCATATCAACTCTATTATCTCTAACATCTATTGTTCCTTCATATGTTACTTCTAGCTTATCCCATATCTCCTTAACTGATTTGCAAATCATTACTCGATTAAATTCATTGGAATTTAAAGTATAATATAGAGCATTCATAGCACTAGAGTTTATTTGCAGCATCTTATAGTCTAAATCTGTCATATCAATTTTCTCCTTAGGGACTTGTTTTCCATCAACTATCTTAGTGGGAATTTGGTCACCTTCCATGACAACCTCCCATGCTTTCCAATTCATAGTTTAGAGATATATTTGCATTCTCTTTTTCCAAAAAGTATAGTTCAAACCACAAAAGATTGGTGGCCTAATTGAAGATTGTCCCTCTCCAAAGGGAGCTATGCCTAAGTTAGCCATAACGATCTTTTTATAGCTTCTAGTTAAGAGTTGTTATAACCCCGCTCTGATATCAATTGAAATTAGGAATAGCTTCCCAAGAGGGGGGGTGAATTGGCTTTTAAAAATTTCTTTTAATTCCCTTTTAGAATTCTTAAACTTATTTTATTTCTTTTAACCAATTCGTGACTGATTTGTTTAATTTGTTAAGCACTCGAGAACTTAGTTTCTTTACTTAATGTTTAACCATAAAAACATCCAATCATTAAACCAAACCAATCAACTAAAATTAGAAAGCAAACAAACAAGCTAATACACAACACTTATGTAATATAACAACTCAAGATGGTTGTTTGTTTATATTTGCCAAATTTGAACCAAGCCCTGTAGTGAATGAGAATTTATGCTTGCTGATGTAAAGTCCTGTATAGATGAATCAAATCACTCTTTCCAAATATTTAGAACTCAAATAAACTCTTGGTAAATTTATCTTTGGGATGTCAACCAAGTAACGTACTCTCGTATGGTTTTCGCAAGATATGGTGTAACCAACATACTCGCTTTCGGTTTCCGCAACCCAAAAAAAAATTAAACCTTAAGTTTGTTTGATTTCCAAATATACGTAGTTTATATGATTTTCAAATTTAAACCATCCATGCAGATTAAATATGCACTAAAAAATAAAGAATAGGGAAAGAGAGAGTGAGACGAAATTTTTACGAGGTTCGACTTCAACACAACCTACGTCCTCACCTTTAGCAAACCACCAAAGGATTCACTAAACATGTTCCATTGATGGGTGGAACAAACCTTTACAACACTCCTTTGTTAAGGCTAGAGCCTGCCTTCTCCAAACGATATCCCCTTGTCTAGTCACTCCTTTAGGCTAAAGCCTACCTCTCTAAGTAGTATCCCCTTGCTTAGCCAATGATCCAAACAATCCTTTGAATGTCAAAGAGCTGCAAGAAAACAAGATATAATCTGCGTACAAGTATACTCTCTCAAAGAGCAAGTTAGTACAATTTCAGCACTATATACATGAATGTAAAATATCAATATGAAATAGAATGAAGCTCAAGTGTAGATGTCACCAATATCCTTCTTAGATGAGGATTAGCAGTAGGAATTTAGAAAAGGAAGGATTAGCACTTCAGAATATCTTAGCAAAAGATATTTGCAATGAATGAGCAAGAGAACTTTGGAAGAACAAGAGTGCTTTCATCTTCTCAAAACAGATTTTTCAATTCTTGGATGTATTTTGATTTGCAAAACCATGTATTTATAGGCTTTCAAATTTGTTTCCATGTTGCAAAAGTTTTCTTTAAGAGTTTCCCAAATATTTAGAAAAATTGGAGCTCAAACGGCTATATTTTAAAATATTGGAATTTAAAAAATTTTCCCGTTGAACAGTGTTCAGATGTCTGAAGATTTGAGTTCCTGAAATCCTTTAAAAAATGAACTAGACACAGGGTCAGATGTCTGAAGTAAGGTTCAGACGTCTGAGGTGTCAAGTTCTTCAGACGTCTGAATAGCTACTGGCTCTTTATTTTTGTTCTAAAAAATCTTTAGACGTCTGAAGTGTCGAGTTCAGATGTTTGAGGTCGTTCTGTGTGCTGTTTAGATAGCTGAAGTCCTTCTCGTGAGCAGTGTTCAAATGTCTGACAGCAGTGACCTTGCTTCCGTGTTTTGGCCGTAAAGTTTTCTGTATAACTCCGAATTTGGTGTTCTTAGTGTCAAAAGAAAGCTAAGAGAAAATCCTAACACTTTCATGTTGAACACGTTTTAAAATAATTTTTTTTATATAGAGAAACATCCACCTTAATTCGGCTATATAAAAACTGACAGCAATTAGAAAAACTCTTTTTGATCCTTTTTATTCCAAAAACGATTCTAACCTTTTTAAAATAATTTTTGACTTTATACAAATATTTTTCAGATATTTTAAAAGGTATTTAGGTCCAAGAAGTTAACCTAAGAGCTTCAAAATATTTCAAACGATATTTTAAACATTAAAGTACTTACATGAAAACTTCTAAGACTTTTCTCATTTTAGGTTCTTGAGTCTTCATGGTTTGTCCTTGGATTGAGTTCATCTTTTCTTCAAGCTTTCATATTCTTTAAGCTTTCTCACTTTGCCTTTGTTTGGATCTTTTGACTTTAATATTCCTTGGCTTTCAACAACTCATTCATGTCCTCATATTCTTCAAGGTTTAAGAAATCATCTTCAAATCCATGCTTTGACTCTTTTAAACTTCATTTGATCCTTGTAAGCACTTTGACCTTGCTTTCATCATATTTGATCCTTGTGAGCACTTTGACCTTACTTTCACATATATAAACCCTAAAATATCATTACTCACACAAATACATTAAATTTCACTTGTCCGTTAGCATCAAAACGAGATAACAAGATTTTAAGTCTTGTAAGGCCAACAAAATGCTTCTACACAAGCCGATACGTACCACTATGCACAATACAACCAATGCACTCACATATGATAAGGAATTAATGCTCAAGTGAGATTTTATTAACCAATGTGTTAATTCTCAACAATATGTTTGTCAATATGTGTATGTGAGAGTGAGACCTTTGATTTCAAGATAATGTATTTGCAATTTAAATATTCAAAGCATCTTCAGAACCCTAATCAAATATCTCAAAAAATATTTTTAAAGTATCACGCACAATGGATGTTAGGGTTTAAGCTTGCTAAACATGATTTTATCAAAGCACAAAACAAGCGTATGAAACTTGCAATAAGGATGCAAGTTCTTAAGCCAATGAAGAGTTTTCCCCATCTAATATTTATAAATGAAATACAATGGGAAAAACTTTAAGCTACTCTCCAAAATCGGCAATCAACGAATGCAAGTATGGGAGAGTTGTTATCTTGTAAAGAGATTGAATGAATACCCACAAAAAATAATCTCTCTCAAAGATATGTAATTAAATGAGTATGAGAAAGAGATTTTTGCAATGTGCTTGTTAAAAAAAAATGGGAGTATGAAAGATTTAGCACAATAAATTTTCAGAGAAAAATGTTTCTAATCTTTATGCTAATCCTATGTTAATTATGACAAATAAGGAGGTATATATAAAGTTAGGCAAAAATATAATTGTTGGGGACATCAAGGGTATTTTAAAATTTGTTTAATTGAGTTTAATGAAAATTAACCCTGATTTGCTGCGATAAATTTACCAACCTGAGAGGTTCAGTCGACCATATTCAAGGGTCGATCGACTATATTATTGAGTTTGGTCAACCATAGCCATTTTGAACTTAAGATTTGGTCGACCGCCTCAAGGCGATTTCAAACTCTTCGAGGTTTGGTCGACCAAAGCAGGTACAGTTGGCCATTTTCTAAGGTTCGATCAATCAACTCAGTTTTGAACTAATGGTTTGATCGACCAAGTTGTTGGAGGTCAGCCACGTGTTAGTTTGATCGACCATGGAAAGGCATGTTCATTTCAGAACGGTCAACTGTGAAGTCAAAATGTTGACTCTGGTAAGTTCGATCGACCGAAGCTTCTATATATCTTCTGGTTCAGTCAACCAAGACCACTTAAAATGTGCATTTAAGTCCTGTTTTGGTCTCAGTGTTTCATAAACCCAATGTAATTAAGCATAAGACATTTTAGGTTATATGGGTGATGATTCCTATGGTCATTCTAAGGCCTCTTGAGCATATACACCCTATCATGCATGACATGAAAATATTACAAAGCCAAAAACTAAAAGCAATTACAATAAAACCAAATGTCTTCAGTATCCTTACTCTTCACTTTATGGAGCATGCCAGGTGTTGCGTATTATCCATCTTGGCCTCTATTCTTCCTGTCCCTTATATGTGATCTCAATTATGGACATGTTCACATGCTTAATATACATATAAGTTCACTATGTTTCGTTAGCATCAAAATAGAGTTCGGACTCAAAAAGTCGACAATTTCTTCTCTGACGAAAACATTTGCCTCTATAAGAGTTCACTCGTCTTACTCTAGCTGTTGAGTGGAATGTGTATATATAGGCTACAGTAGGGACCTCTAGGAAAATATGACAAGGGCTTCCCACATAGTTAAGAACTCCTAATCTGATCCTGATTCATCCTTAATTACGTTAATTATAATTCATATCACTAAAGAATTATAATCGCACTCCCTATTATATTCGAAATTAAATTTTGAGCTCCTATTAATAAATGCTTATTTATCTCCCCACGTAAATATTACAGATACCCGTCTATTAAATTAAAATACTAATAATTTAATTAATTAACATATTAATTCCCTGAGACCTTCCACTTAACTTATTTGATGTGTCGGATTCAAAATCCATTTGCAAGGTTTGACACAATCAAAACTTATTGGCTTCCTCAAGGGGGTTCATCAATCCTGATACCAAGATGTGGATTTCATCAAAAATTAATGTTCACCATACACATAATGTCATCACTCAACTCACAGAGTATTTTGACCCATAAAGAATCTCACTCTTCTATGAATCAAAGTAATAAATACTATATGCACATTTCGAATAATCATATCAGGATTTAGAGCATAAACACTTATAATAACCATGAGGTATTAATTGGTTTATATAATCAGTATAAAAACAATTACCCCAATACGGTCCTGTTCAATACACACAAAGTGTACTAGCACAAGGAGTTAGAACTGTACCATTCCTAATAGTCAAGACAGACTTATTAAAACCTTGTGCTACAGCCCTACCAATGGTGTGTCCAATTTCATTTAAGACTGTGAACAATAAACTTATATTCTATAAGAACTGAAGATCTAATCTTCTGTGTATAAGTCGTACTCTACAAACTAGATCACTTACTATATAGAATAAAAGAAACACATGCATAATCATTAAATAAATAATGTTAGGCAAACATTGCTCACAAACATTCTCATTAAATGGAATAACTGAAGTTATTAATAAATACTCAAACCGATTACATAAAGCATGTAGCATGTCTTTTAGTATAAATCCCTAACAAAACCAACTTTGGAGAGCAATCACGAGTTTAACACAGGGATGGGGAACACTTTTTTGAGACCTAAGACCCCTTTAGGGACCTACACTGCAAAAGTCCACATCATCAGGTCCTTAAGTGGCAATTAGTGTAGACTTTTTACGAAGGGTTAGCTGAAAGAGATAGGTCGATGGTTGATGCATCATGCAGAGGTACTTTCCTCACAAAGTACAAGAATAAGGCATGGGTTCTCTTCGAGAACCTCGTTGAAAATTCTTAGCAGTGTACTTTTGCTGCTCGTAGACCCTCCGAACCATCCACTTCTAAACCTAGGGGAGTTTATGAGTTGACCATCTCTAAAAGCTAGATTAGTGTTTGTCCTTAAGATAGCAACCACAGACGACGGTTTGTGCAAAGGTGTACACAATCTGATCTGATCCCTCGCATACATGCTATCATCGCCCACATGTGCCTTTCCATCTCAAGATCATGCGGGAAGAAGTAAAGGCCACCCATAATTGGTATGATATGTAATGGCCCAAACCCTTAATCCCGGGTCCGGTGCATTATACCTAATAAAATCCTGATAATCCATAATTCATAATATACGTAGCGGAAAACATAAAAATTATCTCCATATAACATAATACCAGAGTTTACTAATTCTAACTATAATCCATAGTAAATCATCCATCACTTGCATTTCAATATATACACATATCTCCAAAACATTTCTACATTCACAATCATTCCTTTCTTATCAACCTTTAAACATAAAACAAAAAATATAAAATATTAACATTCCCAAAAACATAATTAAAATGTTTATACCCTTTTTCTTATATTTCGCAAAAATTCTATAAAACATCGAGCTCTCTAAGCTTCATCTTGAGGAGGTCCTAAAAAAAGTACATTTATATTCGGGCGAGACACATCTCAGGAAGGGAAGAAACAATATATTAAAATAGCGTGTGGCTAATTTGAGGTATGTAAATATCATTTTAATAACATTTTTCAAATCATTAACATAACAATAAAATCATTTTCAGAACCTAATCAATCACATGCAAAGATTCAACCCAGGAGATTACCCAAGGATAGGGGTGATTACCTGCTCATACAAGTAGCACCCCTCTGCTATGATATTTAGGTAACCCTAAGGTCACTACTAAAGCATACCAGAACACTCACCTTACTCAGTAAGCCCTCAAGTGTTAAATCGATCTCGTACTCACATCGTTCAAAAATAGCTTTCCGACAAAGGCCCAGAAGATAGGGAAATCTACTCGCCCATACAAGTAGGTTCCCTTTGCCTAGTGCGTTATGTAGCTACTGCCACATTTGAAGCTACTAGTGCACTTGCCTTTCTCAGCAAGCCCTCAGGCAAAGAGTACGCCCTGCCTAGTCATAATATGTTCTACGTACATAGGTACTTCTAGTATCATAATACATTATCTTTTTTGTTATTATTTAATCATACACATCTATTCATGTTCATAACATCTACATTTCATTGCATTTCACTTTACGTGATCTTCAACATTTCACTGCTCACATTTGTCATTTCATATCATGGTCATTTCATAGTCATTGCATAACATTTTTATTTCATTTCCTTTGTACTATAGCTGGTCTTTAGCCATCATCAGTTAGTCTACAGTTCCTTTTAGCTGTCATCAGTTAGTCTACATAGAAGTCTGCTAGATCTGCTAACATGGCTGTCTTCCAGCTGTCTTACGTTTACATGGCTGCATTTAACATACACAAGGAACATAGTCCATTTCATATTTTATTCTCAATGTCTTACTTACTTAGCCTGTATCTTATATATTTAACATATATTTACACAGAATCTTATGCCACACAATTTAGCAGTAAAATTCAAACATATTCTTATAAAATAGGTCAACCCACATTTAGCATTTACTATTGAAAATACAATTTCCATTTCTTGCATAATTATCCAGAAAATTCCTTTCACTTTCCTCAATTCATTTCCATAAATACATAACTAAATAAGTGGTCCTAGGCTCAGAAATCATAGTTTTACATGGTTGACATTTTAATAATTCACACCAAAACATGCATATAATATAATATAAATCATTACCTTTAATTTCATAAAATCTGATTTAATATATAATTTTTCCTTACCTGAATTCTCGAACTACACCAACAGGAATCCCACACAGATGCTCGCGACTCTAACCCGGACCCTAATTCAAAAACCCTAGTTCCATTAAATTATTCCTAAATAAAATACTATTTAAATATTTCCTAGGGCCATAATTTCAAAATTAATAGTTATACCCGCAAATATACCCATTTTGTCAAATTTGCCAAATTCCACTCTCGCTTTGGAGTGGGGCCTAGAAAACCCCCAATGAAAATTTACTCATGTTAAAATGATGACAATCGCGACTAGGACCACGTGATGGTACCCGATTGTTGATTTAACAGCATATTTAAAGAGAAATTGGAAAAATGGAGAAAAGTTACCTTTCCTAAGGAGCAGTGCCTAAGCCGTTCCTATGACAAATCTACTCCAGTAAAAATGTCGATGGCGGAACCAGGAATTCAATAGCACCTTCTGTTTCCTGATCCGCCGCAAACCCATCGAGAAATTGAGAGAGAGAGAGAGAGAGAGAGAGCGAGAGAGATGGAAATGGAGAGGCAATTGTCGTAGGTGGGGTGGCTTCCTTCGAAAAAAAAAAAAGAAATTCTTCCTGAAGCTTTGCTTTGGCAAGATAACTTTTACATATATATTAAACTTAAACTTATACATTATATATATATATATATATATATATCTTATTTCAATTAGTTTTTTTTTTAATTCTTTCATACTATTTCTTTTTATTTATTTATTTAATACATCAATTTAATAATGTTTAACTAATTAATTGATTAATAATTTTAATTAATTTTATTTATTATTTTTTCCTAATTATTTTAATCATTTTAATTTTTCGGGTCTTTACATTCTTCTCTCCTTAAGAAATTTCGTCCTCGAAATTTTACTACCCAATCTTTCATTTCCATAATTCTACCATTTATCATATCCCACACCATAATCCTAACAACACAATTATATACTTTAGATCTAATACACATCCACGCTCTCCATATAAGGACCAATCTCACGGTTAGGAAACATCACCTTCAATGAATTTACCATGGCTTTTCGAAACCATCGACTGAATCAGAAAATCATAGAAGTCCGCCAAGGGATTTCTGCCTCCAAGTTATAGACAAAATCCTATACTTTCCTACACCAAACCTACTTCTCAACACCTAACCTAACCTATCCATCTAGCATCCTTATCCTAACTATTTCCTATACTCTGGCATAAATCATATCTAACCTAATACTCTAACATTTCCATATCCAGGCGATGTGAAATTAATCACACTTCCGGCTGGGCATTGCTCTGATGCCATAATGTAATGCCCCGAACCCTTAATCCCGGGTTCAGTGTGTTATACGTAATAAAATCCTGATAATCCATAATTCATAATATACGCAGCGAAAAATATAAACATTATCTCCATATAACATAATACCAGAGTTTACTAATTCTAACTATAATCCATAATAAATCATTCATCACTTGCATTTCCATGTATACATATATCTCCAAAACATTTTAGTATTCACAATCATTCCTTTCTTATCAACCTTAAAACATAAAATATAAAATATAAAATATTAACATTCCCAAAAACATCATTAAAATGTTTATACCCTTTTTCTTATATTTCCCAAAAATGCTATAAAACCTCGAGCACTCTAAGCTCAATCTCGAGGTGGTCCTGAAAAAAAAAATACATTTATATTCGGGTGAGACGCATCTTAGTAAGGGAAGAAACAATATATTAAAATAGCGTGTGGCTAATATGAGGTATGTAAATATCATTTTAATAACATTTTTCAAATCATTAACATAACACTAAAATCATTTTCTGAACCTAATCAATCACATGCAGATATTTAACCTAAGAGAGTACCCAAGGATAGGGGTGATTACCCACTTATACAAGTAACACCCCTCTGCTCTGATATTTAGGTAACCCTAAGGTCACTACTAAAGCATACCAGAGCACTCACCTTACTCAGTAAGCCCTTAAGTGTTAAATTGATCTCGTACTCACACTATTCAACAATAGCTTTCTGGCAAAGGCCCTAAGGATAGGGAAATCTACCCGCTCACACAAGTAGGTTCCCTCTGTCCTAGTGCGTTATGCAGCTACTGCCACGTCTGAAACTACTAGTGCACTCGCCTTTCTCAGCAAGCCCTCAGGCAAAGAGTACGCCCCGCCCAATCATAACATGTTCTAATACATAGGTATTTTTAGTATCATAATACATTATCCTTTTTGTTATTATTCAATCATACACAGCTATTCTTATTCTTAACGTCTACTTTTCATTGCATTTCACTTTATGTGATCTTCAACATTTCATCGTTCACATTTGTCATTTCATATCATGGTCATTTCATAGTCATTGCATAACATTTTCATTTCATTTCCTTTGTACTACAGCTGGTCTTTAGCCATCATCAATTAGTCTATAGCTCCTTTTAATTGTCATCAGTTAGTCGACATAGAAGTTTGCTAGATCTGCTAACATGGCTGTCTTTCAGCTGTCTTATGTTTACATGGTTGCATTTAACATACACAAGCAACATAGTCCATTTCATATTTTATTCTCAATGCCTTACTTACTTAGCATGTATCTCGTTTATTTAACATATATTTGCAAAGAATCTCATGTCACACAATTTAGTAGTAAAATTCATACATATTCCTATAAAATAGGTCAACTCACATTTAGCATTTACTATTGAAAATACAATTTCCATTTCTTTTACAATTATCCAGAAAATTCCTTTTACTTTCCTCAGTTCATTTCCATAAATACATAACTAAATAAGTGGTCCTAAGCTCAGAAATCATAGTTTTACATGGTTGACATATTAATAATTCACACCAAAATATACATATAATATAATATAAATTATTACCTTTAATTTCATAAAATCTTATTTAATATATAATTTCATCTTACCTGAATTCTCGAACTACACCGACATGAATCCCACACAGAGGCTCACGGCGCTCACTTGGACCCTGATTCAAAAACCCTAGTTCCATTAAATTTTTCCTAAATAAAATATTATTTAAATATTCTCTAGGGCCATAATTTCCAAATTAATAGTTATACCCGCAAATATACCCATTTTGCAAAATTTTCCAAATCCCACTCTCGCTTTGGAGTGGGGCCTAGAAAACCCAAAATAAAAATTTACCCACGTTGAAATGACGACAATCGCGACTAAGACCACTTAGTGGTACCCGATCGTTGATTTAACAACATATTTAAAGAGAAATTGGGAAAATGGGGAAAAGTTATCTTTCCCCAGGATCAGTGCCTAAGCCGTTTCCACAACAAATCTATTCCAGTAGAAATGTTAGTAGCAGAACCAGGAATCCAACGACACCTTCCTTTTCCCGATCCGTTGCAAACCCATCAAGAAATTGAGAGAAAGAAAGATGGAGGCGGAGAGGCAACTGGCGCAAGAGGGGTGGCTTCCTCTAAAAAATAAACAAATTCTTCTTGAAGCTTTGCTTCAGGAAGATAACTCTTACATATATATATATATATATATATATATATATATATATATATATATATTAAACTTAAACTTATACATAATATATATATATATATCTTATTTCAATTAGTTTTTTTTTTTAATTCTTTCATACTATTTCTTTTTATTTATTTATTTAATACATCAATTTAATAATATTTAACTTATTAATTGATTAATAATTTTAATTAATTAATTAATTTTATTTATTATTTTTTCCTAGTTATTTTAATCATTTTAATTTTTCGGGTCTCTACATGATTGGTCGTCAAACGACCCCTTTTCCAGCACATACAATCCTGAGTGGAAACAACACCCATTTTTCCTGCACTTAAAACACCGCACATCCTTCCTCTTCCTAGATTTAGATAGAGCCCTATGGTTGCTTGATTCACCACCCCGGAAGTTGCTCCTCCCATGATCATGATTCCACTTTGTCATGAGCCCTCTACTATGTGAACCCTCATCGCTAGCCTTCTTCTTCTAATGAAACCCCATCAATGCACTCGCGACGTCCTCCAACTCTAGGGTTTCTTTCCCCCAAGTCAATGTTGTAACTAGGTTCTCATATGTAGAAGACGTTGGTAGGGCATCCAACAGCATCAATACTTTGTCCTCTTCCTTGAACTTCACATCAACTCGATTCAGATCACTAATGATCTGATTGAATGTTTTGATGTGTTGAGTCCGGTTTGAACCCTCTGCCATCTTAAGCCAATAAAGCTTTTGCTTAAGATACAACTTGCTCGTCAATGACTTGGACATATACCGAATTTTAGTTTTAGTGAAACCGCTACCAGTGATTTCTAATATATGATGTGATACATCATGTCATCGGCCAGATAATGATGGATAGTGGACACAACTTTTGCTTTTAGCTCCTTCCAACTTGCATTATTCATGTTGTCAAACTTCTTTCTGTATAAAGCCTTTACCATACCTTACTGCACTAGCAAGTCCTTCACCCTCCTCTACCAAAGTCCAAAGTTCCCTATTCCATCAAACTTGTTAACATCGAACTTCATCGAAGAGATCCCAGACATTGTAAATCAATTTCTCTGATACCAATTTTTGTTTGTGAATGTGCAGCGGAAGCCTCTCATACTCCCGCGAATTAATCAACAAACAAGCAGTGTAATCACTTAATGATGAACAATACGAACGAAGCAATCACTCAACAATGAGAATAAATGAAAACAATGAGCAAAGACACAAGATTTATGTGGTTTGGTAATTTGCCTATGTTCACGGAAGAAGCAACTGAATATTCACTATCAATAATGTCAAGTTAGATTTTAAGGATACAAATATAGATTAAATATCAACCCTAAGCGTAAAGGAACCTTAGAACGTATCTAAATCATCTTGCAGCAATCCCTAGAGAAAAATCTTTCAATTCTCCTAATCTACTGATCTCCAAACTTAAATTTCATAACATGTGCCGAACGAAACCGTCAATGGTTTAGGCCAAATCGTTAACGGTTTCAAACCGAGAAAAATCCTTTTGCACACTGCCTGAAACTATCAATGGTTATGGTGCAAACCGTTGACGGTTAACCCCAGCTTTAAAATCGTCAAGCACACCATCGCCGGCGTTCATCCTGCGGACTGCTCTCTTGTTCCTCGCTTCACGATGCTTTCCCGGTATATGCATTCAACTCAAAATATGAGCCACAAACCCAACAGAGTATATCCAACTTCTAAAAATAATAAATCATTCACATTTTATGGCATTTTAATCATGCCAAATGTTTTTAATTATTGTTGATTTTTATACTACATAAATATTTGTTAAAAAAAAACCTTGAAATGTTGAAAATAAAATCTAAAAAAATATTTTGGATTTAAGGTAGAATTAAAATGCAAAAAAAAATAATAATAAAAATTTACATACAGAAACATTTCTAAAAATAATAAATTATTTTGCTATTTACAATAATATATCGTTAATAATAGAATGATAACAATGAAGAATGTTATTGAAAGAAGTTATTAATATAAATTAACAATTAAAGATATTATTGATTTGGGCTAATGCCAGTGTATGTGCAATTGTTTTTGGAATGATAATTAAAGTAATATTTTGATTGATTGATCAAATAAATATCAAAAGTTTCATAGATCAACTTCCCAATTTGAGTTATAAATAATTTAATATCACAATGAACAACTTAACCTACCATAAATTATCTTTTAATTTTAGGCCTCTCAAACATATATGTAACTTTTTTTTTTTTTTTGGATAATTTTATTATTTAGGCAATTGAATTTTTCTTTGGTAATAAATATTCTGAAATTTGTCTTTAAATTCAGTTTATTTTTCAAATAAATATTTAATGATATTTTAATTGAAGTTTCAAATAAATACCGAAAAATTCATAGGTCAAATTCCAACATAAATTACAATTAAATTTAGCAAAGAACTTACAAATTAACCTACCATAAATTACCCTCCAACTCAAGACAACTCATATAATAACATGACTAATATTTTTTGAGATAGCTTTATTATTCAGGCAGTTGATTTTTTTTCATAATAAATAGTTTGAAAGTTTTTAACTTTAAGTTCAATTTTTGATTCATGAATAAAATAAAATGATAAAAATTTCATAAGTCAACTTTCCAAGATAAGCTATAAATAATTTAACATCCAAAATTCACAATTGAATCGATTATAAATTATCGATATAGTCAAAGAATCTCACAATAACATGATTAATTTTTTTTTAGTAGTTTTTTTTTTTTATATAGGAAATTGAATATTTCTTTAGAAATACATAGTTAAAACAATTTTGATAATAATCATAATAAATGCTTTCAATTCAGCTTATTTTTGTAATGATGATTTGCTATTAAAAGAGGCATATGCAATCAACCATGTATTAGTTGCTTTCGTAATTCAATCTAGATTTGAGTTGAAAATTGGCCTACCCTGTGAAACTCCGTCTCTGGATTTGCTTTGTATTATTTTGACCTACCTTTTTTTCTGTGCCATACATTTTGGGCTACACTGCTTTCTTCTATGAAATGAAATTGCAGGCCCACCCGAACATCCCATTCTTTTGTTTGTATGCGTGACATTGGTACCTCTTCGTTCACATCATCAAATTTATGTGGGAGGAAAAGAAGATCAAGGAAGTAATGCAAGGATTGGTACAGTCTACATGGACCGAGTTTGCAAATTTATTAAGACCTCAACATTTAAGATGAGGTTGAAAGAAAAAGAATAAATTTTAATCCATGTGATACAAGCTACAGAGGGGGGCGACATAGTCTAGTGATTTAGTGTAAACTCTTTATTTCATTAAGTACAGGCGTGTGGTCCTATTTTATGTTTCTATATTTGTAGGCGTTTGGGCCTATTTAATTTATTAGGTTGGCTTCTTGTAGTTAAGGGTGTTTTAGGCTTGAGATGTTTAGCCCTTGTCTTTTAATTGCTGTAGGCCTTAGTTGGCTGAAAGGTTTCATGAATGAGTTTAAAAACAGACTTGTAGCCGCATTCTCCACAAGTTAAACGTCAATGAAGTTTTCTTCACGATTTTTTTTTTTTTTCTCTACTTATTCTTGAATGAACTAAGAACTTTTTAATGGTCAAACCTTTGTGGCGTTCTCACTGAATATAGGTTCTTGAAACAAGATTTCAATGGGTCTAGATCATCTTGACTTGATTCTTGGCGTTCTTGGGTAAGTTTTCAATTTGTTTGTGGGTTCAAGAGATTCCGATCTCATGACTTCACATCATTTGGTACTAGAGCTTAGGCTCCAAATTAGGTCTGACTTATCCTTTTGATTTGCAATTCCTTCTTCATTCTTGCTAATTTCGTGTGTTTGAATTCAAATATGTTATTTTCACAATTGATTACTCTTGTTCTTGATTCAAGAATTCAAATATGCAAATTCTTTAATTGATTACATGAATCTTTGTTTTAATTTCAAGATATGAAATGTCCAGATTGTAATCTTTGCTTTGATTCATTATATTTCCATTTCTGGTTGTTGAAATCAGATCAATCATTTCGAAAATTTCAATTATTGTTGTTGAAATTGCAATTGTTTTTTTTTTTTTTTAAATTGCAATCTTTTTCCAAATTTTTAGAATTTTCCTAGAAAAAAAAGAGGCCAATATATTCAAAGGTTGCTCCATATTTTTAAAAAATAAAGAAAAGAAAACGAGAAAGAGAGAAATTTTGGAAATGGATGTTTTATATACTTTGCAATCCAAAAATTGAAGTGATTTGGTGCTGATTGATATCTTCAAAGGGGTCGAATATATCATCTTTAGTATCTTGTTTCCTAATTGTTGACTTTTTGGTCACATCCTTATTTTGATTATGACAAACCACAATATCTCATCTGTGTGTTTTGAGTATTTGAACAGTTTACTTTTCTAAACACAGATGACAGATGAGAAATGGATGTTGAGAATTACTTAAACGAGCCATACTTTTAGCAAAATCCATGGAATTGTCGAGGAGCAGAGCATGGAGCCTTCGCTTATTTTAAGTTGTATTTTTATGTATATTTATTTTAATTCGGGTCTATAATAATAATCTATTAATTTGTAATAATTAATGCATATCATGCATGTAGGGATTATAAACTCAAGACCATAGATGGACCATAGGGATCACCCTTCGTTCGACCGATGCCAGATTTTTGGGACAAATTAAAAAGCTTAAAAACCTTAGTCCGACCATAGGTCCCAATATATTGTATGAAAAAATTCCCATATATCTTAGATGTAATATCCATATGAGTAGGGGTAACTACAAAAGAAGATTAAAAATCAAATGCACAAATTTCACATGTTTGGTCGACCGAGCGTGAACACATTGAGAATCTTCGGTCGACCGTACCTCCCCAGGTAAACAATTGACCATTTGGTCGATCGAACCAAAACACATTAAGACCCTTGGTCGACCAAACCTCCCCAGGGTAAAAAAATTAAATAGTTGGTAGACCATTTCTAAAATGAATTACAATGCCCTAGTCGACCAAACTAACACGTGGGAAATCCTAATGCCCCGGTTGACCAAACCTTTAGTAGAAAATTGACCTGGTCGACTGAACACCCATGTTCGGTTAATTGAACTTAATTCGGTAGACTGAAACATCGGAGGTTTTGAAATCGCCTCAAGTTTGGTCGACCATCTTCTCAGTTCAAATTCATCCTGGTCGACCGAATTGAGTGCCTCGATTGATCGAACCTTAAAAATGGTTGACCGACCCTCTTAGGTTGCTCAGATTTTACCGAGATTAAATCAGGTTATTTTTAATTAAACTCATTTAATTTTTTTTTCAAAATACCTAGTGTGTCCCCAACGGCTATAATTCTTCCCAAATCTATAAATACATCCTCATTTGCAAAATTAACATTTGACAAGGGATTTGATTAGCCAAAATTTCCTTTGAAATTTCCTAAGCCCTATTTCTTCATACAAATCCTATACACTTACATATTACCATTCCTTTGAGAAATCAAGCTTTGTGAGTGTTTATACATTGTTCTATTTTTCCATGATACTCTTATTTTATTTATTATTGTTGATTTTCACATTAAGAGTAGAGCAAAGGTTTTTCCCCTGATTTTATTTGATAAATCTTTGTGTGGGAAAAATTTTATAGTTAAGTGAGTCTTTGCATTGTTATTGCAAGACTCGCTGGGCTTGTATTTTTGTGTGTGCAAAAATATTTTTACAAGGTCATATTTGAATATCTCTTTGTGCTGTGATATTGAGAAAATAATTTTTGAGATATTCTAAATTTCGCTTGGTACAAATCTTTGAAACCCTAAACTGAGATTGAAATTCATCTTTACATGGTTTTAAGGATTAGCTTGTCGACACACTTTTGTGCTTGATTTGAGATAATCATTATATTGAGTGTTGATTGCACACATATAGCACTGAGCTTATAGTTCTTACATCATTGGTGTGCATTGATTATTACATGTGCATATCGGTACATAATCTGCTTGTCATAGAAGTAATTTGAATTGAACACAAATTTGTATTTCATTGTTGTATTCCAAGCGTGGTCTGAGGGGGTTTGATCTAACCCATAATGATCAGGTTGGGGTTAGCCCTTTGAATTTGACCTAGGGCTTTCTCTGCCCTGCAATGAGACTTTGTAAAAGTTGAGGTCAGCCATAGGAATTTAACCTAGTTGTAGTCGATGTTGCTCCACCCGTTAAGTGCGCAATAGTGATAATCCTCAGGCTTGCGAGCTAAGGTGGGGACGTAGGCACAGTTGATCAAACCCCGATAACATATCGTGTGCGGAGTTTAAATTTCTGGAAATTTATATTCTTGCATATGTATGTTATTGTGTGAATGTTGCACATGATCTAGATTTCTACACATTATATTTCTTTGTGCATTTGGAATTGCATAGATAGACCCTAGGTTATGTATATACTGTTGTTGGATAGTTTAATCTACTAGATAAATTTTTAAAATACCAATTCACACCCCTCTTGGGAATACACCAATTCCAATAATTGGTATCAGAGTCTCGTTGCATAGACTTAAACATTTTTGCAAAAGATCACGATGACTCATATATGTATATCGCCATTCGGAGAGGGACAATCACCTTCCAGTCCTCCATTATTTTATGGTGTTGATTACACCACCTGAAAAATTAGAATGAACATATTTATAACCTCAATGGACTGGAGGGCCTAGTAGGTGATTGTCAATGGAATTTGTATGCCTCTAGATGAAAATGATATTAGGTTAATACATGCGAATTCATATGCCATGGAAAAGAGATATGGAGAGACCTAGGAAAGGGAGATTGCCATCCCAAACACTCCAAGCCTAAATGATCAGGTAGTGGCTAATCATGAGCAGGTTGCATTAGTAGATGATGAAGTATATGAATCTTAGCCTACCTCATTTAATGATTTGTGTAATGAAGCACGTGATAATTTTTATGCCGAATCTTGTGATATATCATATGTTGAATCATCAATTGCCTCTAATGACTACTTTGACGATAATGCATGTATTAATTCATGTGATGTTTATTATGACGATTCTTGTGCCAAAACATGTGATAAAATATATGATGAATCATCTATTTTTTTTTTTATAATAATACCGTTTATGATGCATGCATTGATTTATTTGAGTGTTATTATGATATATTCGATGCTGAATCACGCAACAAATCTAATGATAATGGCATGCCCTTTAACAAGTAACTCGAATGTACTTTATTGAAAATGAATAAGCTTCTCACTAGGGTGTCTAAATAGAAAATATTTTTTGAAAAATGAAAATAAAATGTTGGCAAAAAAATTAAGAGATTTGAAAAATTATCATGCCATCTTAGAAAAGAAAAGGATTGTGAAGGTATTGAAAATCATCTGTTTAGAAAGAAAGATTGAAGATAATTTTGAAATGATTTTAAAATCCAAAGATGGGAAGTATAGTTCAAACAAATCCTTAAGAGTTAAAAAGAAAAACATTTTAAAAAAGGATTCATCCGTCAAATCTCATAAGCATCCTTATGCCTCATCAAGCAAAAAGAGTTTAAATAAGCATAATCATTCACATATATACAAAATATGCTTATTTCATGAAAGAAAAGGGCACGTGTGGTTTAACTGTCTAGTTAGAAGTGTCAAAAGTTTAGAAAAGGAAATAAAATGAATAATCAGCAAGGCGAACCCCGTAGGACCTAAGGAAAAATGAATTTAAATTAAAATTATCAGATTAATTATTTTTCTCCTTAGACCCTAGGATCAGATTTAGGGGTTAATAATGTCAATAGGCTTAGGAGGTGGTTTAGGTTCAAAATGTAAAAGCTTAGTATACACATCCTTTTCCAAATGGATGAGGCATTCTTGATTGGTAAAAAATTATAAATGCTTAACTCATGCTTAAAGATAAAATATCTTAAGTTAAGCAACCATTTTCCATTGTGTTGACCTGATAGGTCACACCCAGTTTTGATCATGATAAAGACTCTTGGTACTAATAATTGTACTAAGGCTTGCATGTAGGTTCATTGTGCATGTGTATTCGCACAAAAACACATACCATGATGGCGTGCGGTCGCGCCAAGGAATGAAAAATGTTGTGTTATATTTGTAAATCTTATTCATTTTCTTCATTATGGGATGTAAATTTATTATGGATTATACACCCTGTGGCTTGTAATAGTTTGCATCATGCATAGTAGGTAGGTATGCTCATAACAGACCCTAATTGGACCTTAGGTACCTACATTTAGTGCACCAGTCCCCAACATCACCTATTATATCAGGGGAATCAATTCTGGCTAAAAATGAACTTAAAAGAAAACATTGAGAGGGTTCAGGAGACCGAACCTAAGCCGTGTAAAATGGCTCGGGCGATCGAACAAGTCAATATGTTGAATTGGTGTTCGGGCACCCGGACCTGATTTGAGCGTATGTTCCTCAGACACCCGAACCTATGTTAGAGCACTTTTCAACTACCCACATTCAAATTGGGCTTGGGCGACCGAAGTGGTTGGTTTGGTTAACCAAACTTAGCCTCGGGCACCCGAACCTATGAACATTTGGCTGTTGACTTTTATTCAGCCACCTGAGGATAATTTCAGGTGACCGAACTATTTTAAAATGAATTTTTGACTATGTCTATTTGGGTGCCCGAACCTCAGGTCGGGCACCCGAATCTCGCGGGGTAAAATAATTTTTACCAATTTTTTAATGGGGTAAACTGGGTTAATTTTCTTAATGGCTTTTGAAACAAACTTAATTATTCCCATTGTGTTCCCAACGATCAAAAAATCATCCTTGCTTATAAATATCTATTCATTTGTCATAATTAGCAAGGATTAGCATTTTGATTAGGGCAAAAATTCTCTCAATTTTTAAAACCCTATTTTAGCCTATACTACTCCAAAACACTCATACACTCCATATTTCTTGATCATTCAAGTGTTGTGAGTAATTCTAAATTATTTGTGCTTAGTCTTACTAACTAATACTCTCATTTGGTGCATTGTTTGATTGATTTTATTTGAGAGTATAGCCTTAAGTTCTTCCATCGATTTTACTTAATAAATCTTGTGTTGGAAAACTTAGAAGGTTGTGGTTCTTACATTATCATTGCAAGGCACCTAAACCTATATTTTTGTGTGCAAAAATCATTTTCAAAAGCTAGTTTTTCAAACAACTCCATTGTGCCTTGTATATTGAAATATCTTGTTGAGATTGTTTGAATCAACTTGCTTAGAATATGTGAAACCCTGATATGATTTTGTATCATTCACGTGTTGTGTTTCAAATCTTGCTTTGATAACACTCTAGATATCGACTAATAATCTATACTTGATTGAGTGTTTAACACACATTAAAGCATTGAACATATTTACATATCATTCGTGCTTGCAATAATGATTGAGTTGTACATGTGCACATATCTACTTGTATAGAAGCGTATTTTCATGTATAAATTTTATACACATTGGTTGTATTCCAGACATGGGCCTAAAGAGGGAGACTAGCCTTGTTGAATAGTCTCGGACTGGCTTAGATCCGGTTAGGAAAGTTAGGTGTGCCATCCTGTTAAGGCGTGTTGGTTGAGGTCAGCTTCTTGAATTGACCTGGTTGTAACCTGTGCCGTTCCACCCATTAAGTGATGTTTAGTGGAATCCTTGTGCTGGTGTAGCTAAGGCGGGGACATAGGTAATTTGGCCGAACCTTGATAACATATTGCGTGTATTGCTTACCTTTCACACTTTACTTTTACTGCACATGTATTCTTATTTTTATTACGTAGACTGACCCTAGGCCGTATTACACTGTTGAGAGAACCAATTAACCTAGGAGATAAATTTTATATACCCAATTCACCCCCCCCCCCTTCTTGGGGTTGCACCAAAGCTAAAAATTGGTATCAGAGTCTCATAACTTACACTTAAATGTCATTTAGTAAAAGATCATGATGGTTCATTTTAGTGCATCCCCTTCATGTGAGGGAAGATTGGTCACACACCCACCAGTATTCTGTGGTGATAACTATGTTGTATGTAAATTCAGAATGACTGTGTATGTGAAAAACTTAAATTGGAAATTTTGGAAAGTCATTGATCAAGGTGATTATGTGTCTATGAAATCTATTGGGTGTACTGATGTTCCTAAATCCGAGTGTAAATTGAATAATCATAATAGGAACTTAGTGCAGGTAAATTTTAATGCCATGAATACCTTACTGCATGCTTTAGATTCTAATGTTTTATGTGAGGTTATGGCATGTAGTAATGTTAAGCAGATCTGGGATAAACTTGAGAGGAGATATGATGTCTCCATGCAAAAGGAAGTCATCTTTTCGTGCTACTTAAGCTCCACTGATCTTGAGGGAGGTAACCAGTATTTTGTTGCTTTAACTGATGATGAGGTTATCTCTATTCCTTCTGCTTTAGTAGACAAATCTGAAAATGATTCATATGCTAATTTGAATGATGTGTCTGATTGTGAATCATATGATAGTAGTGATAGTGAGAGCATGCCAACTTATGATGAATTGCAACTTGAATATGTTAGGACTCATAAGTTACTTGTTAAAATGAATAAGAAATATTTTATGCGAAAAAAACAAGTATGATGCATGCATTAAAGAATGTGACTCAAAGGTTATTGTTGAAAGAGAAAAAAATTTGAAAATTAAAAGACTAGAAAGCAAGAATGAGTCATTAGAAAAGGAATTGACTGTTTTGAAATCTCAAGTTTTTAATGATAATAAAAAGGATCACTTGATTGCTGAACTTGAATTGAAGGCAAATAATTTGACTAGAGAATTCATTAAACTTCAGGATGATTGCAAGGGTCTTAAAAATTTGAAAATGAAAGATCTTGAAAAGAAAATAGAGGACCAGTCTAGGATCATTTACACATTCACAACTTTAATAAGTTATTAGGATCACAGAAAATGAACTTAGATAAGGAAGGTATAGGCAACAATAGAGTAAGAAATAAGAAGAAGAAAAATCTATGCATGGGGTACTTCATAAGAGAGTCCAAATATTTTACTAGTACCTCTTCGGGTCTATATACCAACACCTATTGTGCTCTGTGTAAGAAGAAGGGCCATACCAAGTTTGATTATGCGCTTAAGAGAAAGAGAGTTAAACTGAGACAAATTTGGAGAGTCAAATTTGATCCCATCTCTTCTTTACCTATAGGTGTTCTCCTATATTCATAGAACTGATTAAGAGTCCTCATAAAGCCCTAAGTCTTGTAGATAAACCATAGGGGTCTTAGCTTGAGAAAACAAGTCAAAATAGAAGAAGTTGACCAAGCTCAGGTGACCGAACTATACAGTGCTTTCGCACTTCGGGCGACCGAACTTGGAAGTCTGACTAGGGCATTGACCATTCTTTGGGCATAAAAGCATTAACGTTCAAATTCATTCGGGTTGCTGAACATGGTTTGGGTAATCGAACGAGGATTTTGGGTGACCGACCGATGCAATACATCTTAAGTTCGAGTGGCCGATCCTCGATTTTACAAAATGGCGCCTAAAATTCAGCCGATCGAACCATTGCTCGGTCAACCAAATAGACTCAATGGGGTTGTGTAATTAAAGCTATTCGAGTGACCAAACTTCCTTTCAGGTGCCCAAACCGCGCTGTTATATATATGGATTTCCATGAAAAACAACTCATTTTTCATCCATTCTTAAGAGCCTTCTTGCATTTTCCCACTTTTCAGCATAGTACTCCTTGAGAAATTTTTTATGGCTAAGGATCATTGACGTGCTATTGTGAATATTCCACTTGAGCAATGGTTCCCTACATCCGACAGGAGAATAAAATATGATAGGGTTTTTTGTCTTAAAGATCCAATCTTAGAAAAAAATCCTAGTCATAGAGTTTATGCAAGCCCACTTCAATAACGTCTTGGACATGTTTCGGTACTAGGAGTGGTACGAGTTTATCGCCTTCCAGCCCAAGGGGATGTATCCTTTGCTCAACCGATTGTTCTACATCAATTTTGCACAAGATGGCCAGGGCTACTACTCTAGGGTACTCAAGATTGACCTCCACTTTGATGACGCTTATCTGGCGGAGACGTTTCAAATCCAGCGTGGCAACTTTATCTGTCATGATTCATCCTCCACCTGGATTAGTGAGCAAGATTTCATGGTAAGCACCTTCTTTAATCTTGTTATGACAAATCCTGCAGTTGACTTGACACACACACCCAGCTACAGATCAATGAATTTGGTGGATAAGGTGGTACACCACCTAAGTTCATATAATATACTACCAAAGTCAGGATCTAGGGACCATGTATCTTATTTAGACTGATTTGTGATGTGGTGCCTTTTTACAAGAAAGAAGTTAGATCGCCCTAGGCTGATCCTATGATGGATGTTTTTGAAGACCGTTGGAAAAATGATCATATTGCCCTATGGTGGTATCTTGTGTAGACTATATTTTAGGAAGAGGGTTACCAAGACTACATTTTCCACCATTAAGAAAGTTAGGCACTCTGACATTTTCAACTCCACGACTCTAAAGTTAATGGGATACGAGCTCATTGACAACATGTGGTTGCCCGCTGCACTTGAGAGAGGCCTAGGAGCTCAAGAGATCCCACAAGAGCTGCCCCATGCACTGTCCAACGCCGAGATCATGGCAGCCATCACCGACCTCTCTACATCATTTCAGGAGTTCAGAACCTCCATTATAGAGCAGGTATCCTCCTCTCATGCTAGACTTGACTCACTTTATAGTGAGTTCTCCGAGTTTTAGTCTGATGTGTAGGCTAACTTTCATATTCTCAGTGAGCAGTTTAGAGAGATGAATGACGAGGATATTGGGGAGGATCAGATAGAGATGAGTGGTGAGGAGGATGATGATCACGATGACGGGGAGACCTAGTGGTGCACCGTGAGGATCAGTTGTTTCAGTTTTTATTTGATCTATTTTATGCTTTATTTACATACACTTTCATCTGGTATGTAATAAATTTAAAATAACTTTTATTTTAATTTTAAATTTTTTGTTTTGTTGTTATGTCAATCACACTCACCATGCAAACATGCAGATACTATGCTGAGGTGATTATGTTTTTGCTTATGACGATATATATATCTGATAGTATTTAGGCTTGCATGATTTTTGTGCTTACATGACTATACTACTGAAAGCATGTTTGTGTTGAATGCCACCTGCATGGCGAATGCAGTGATTGAGAGTTGGCAAATTTAAGTTCTCGCATGCCTTAAACTCTTAAGATACTGTTTTTTTTAGGATCGTCCTATTTATAGCCGGCATGCTGCCGAATTTTTTGTAGACATTTGTCCAAAAGTTTGAAATGACCTTTAAAATTGAAAACTTTTTGTGCATATGAAATTTGATCTTGGATTTTAAATATTTACGCTTAACTCATTTACTTTAAAATTTTGAATTCTCTAGAGTTGGTTGGGCGTACATATTTCAAATGCTTTGAAATTAGCAGGTTCTTGTGGATAGATCACATTTTCAAACAAAATGCTATCAAAATTTTTCAAAATTATTGCACATAAATCTATATTGTTTCTAAGTATTAATCGTCTTAAAAACTTGATGTTGTGCTTCTAAAATCATATTTGAATTATACTCAAGTTGATTTATAAAGAAAATGTATATTCTTAAAGGGAGTCGCTTAACCTTAAAATCATTAGGCTCTAAGAAATAAAATATGTATTTTGTCTTCATTTTTATATCCTTTGGAAAATACATTAACAATATGGTATCAATGTGCATTTTGGTAAATCTTTGTTTGATATCGTGTTCATTTCAAAACAAATCTTTATAACTAGTGGTATTTTTAACAGTTAGTATCTTCGCCACCACGTAGTTATAACAATTTGTATCAGGTCCACATGTTTTCATTATACTATACCTTATGGGAATACATGTTTGTTTTGGCAACCAAAGATGATTATGATAAAATTAACATTCAAATATTTTTGAAAGGATGAGTGAAAGCCAAATGAAAAATTAATCTTTATCCTTGCATAATCATCCATTGGAGGAGTATAGAACATTAAGATTATTAATGTGCTACATGATATTATTGCTCCTTTGATGCAAATACTATTTCAGTTGATTGGTTGAAATGCACTATATTTCGTTGATTGAAACTCCAAATAGGTCACTTAGGTGCAAGGCTATCTTGGGAATGTTTCGTTTTCAAATGGCATACTACTGAATATTTTAAATTTCCTCCCAATATACCTTCTGTATCTAAATGACATCTTTTGCCTTCGCGTTATATTACTTAACCCTTTTTACTGTTGCCAAAAGGGGGAGAAGAGGCAAAAGTGGGCAAAATAGTGCTTAATCTATAATTACCCATTGCTTTAATTATATTTACGCATAAAGTTAGGGGGAGCCTTTCTTGGCAGTACCCACTTTTGTATAAAATTATTTGGCATCATCAAAATGGGGGAGAATATTGACCGGACAGCTCACATCCAGTTTTGATCATGACAAATACTCTTGGTATTGATGATTGTACTAAGGCTTGCATGCAGGTTCACTGTGCACGTGTATTCAGACTAAAATACATACCATGATGGCACGTGGTGTTCATGCCAAGGAATGAAGAATGTTGTGTTATATCTGTAAATCTTATTCATTTTCTTCATTCGGGGATGTAATTTTACTCTGGACTATACACCCTGTGGCTTATAATAATTTGCATCATGCATGGTAGGTAGGTATGCTCATAACAGACCTTAGTTGGACCTTAGGTACCTACATATAGTGCACAAGTCCCCAACATTACTTATTATATTAGGGAAATCAATTCTGGTTAAAAATGAACTTAATAGAAAACATTGAGAGGGTTCGGGCGACCAAACCGAAGCCATGTAAAATGGCTCGGGTGACTGAACAAGTCAATATGTTGACTTGGTGTTTGAGCACCCGAACCTGATTTGAGCGTGTCTTCCTTGGGCACCCGAACCTATGTCAGAGCACTTTTCAACTACTCGGGAGACCGAATGTTCACGTTCAAATTAGGCTCGGGCGACTGAGGTGGTTGGTTCGGTTAACCAAAATTGGCTTCAGGCACCCGAACCTACAAACATTTGGCTATTGAATTTTATTCAGCCACCTGAGCATAATTTTAGGTGACCAAACTATTTTAAAATGAATTTTTGACTATGTTTGTTCGGGCACCTGAACCTCAGGCCGGTCACCCAATCCTCGAGGGTTAAAATAATTTTTATCGAATTTTTAATAGGGTAAAGTGGGTTAATTTTCTTATGAATTTGGAAATAAATTTAATTATTCCCATTGTATCCTCAAGAGTCAAAAAATCCTCCTTACCTATAAATATCTTTTCATTTGTCATAATTAGTAAGGATTAGCATTTTTATTAGGGCAAAAATTCTCTCAATTTCCAAAACCCTATTTTAGCCTATACTACTCCAAAACACTCATACACTCCATATTTCTTGATCTTTCAAGTGTTGTGAGTATTTATAAACTGATTGTGCTTAGTCTTACTAACTAATACTCTCTTTTGGTGCATTGTTTGTGTTGGCCTAGCTAGGCTTACAACTCTTGATTTTGATGAAAAACAAAGTAAGGTTATCTAATGTGTTTCCATGTGATACTATTTCAGGAAAAGATGATTTTCTCAAACTTCAAATACTCTATGATAGCTCACAAGGATCAAGGAATAAAGAAAGCTTTACATTAATACAAGTGATCCATAATAAAAGCTCAAGGAAGTTTGAAAGATCAGCAACAAAAGATCTCAAAGCAAAGAAGTGTCAAATTTATTTTTAGAGCAAAGCTTAGTAAGTACTTCAAATTGATTCAAGTATGAAATTTCATTTTGAAGCTCCTTAGGCAAAGACACACTTAGAAACCTAAAGTTTTAAAGTCTTAGAACATGTTTTTCAAAGTTAAACAAGTTTATATTCCAAGAATATCTAAGCATAAATGAGAGATAAAATTTTTTTTTTAAAAGAAGGAATGTCTGCTGGATAGACGATTGTCTGTCTATGAACAAACAGCTGACCAATTAAAGAACTTAAATTAAGAAGTCAGAAGCCTGACAAACGACTATCAAGTTATTGACAGATGACTGCTAGTGACAAATGAGACGTCTGTGTGTGTTCTGCCAGCCGACTACCACCTTTCTGTTTGTGAAAAATATGCATGAAATACATGGATAGATGATTGCTAGAGATCCCACAGTCGTCTGGCTCGCGGCAAAATTCAAATTTCTCAACGGGAATATTTTTAAATTTTCAATTATTTGAAGCCCAAATTATTTTAAAACTTGGACCCCACACCAAGTAAACTTGGGCAACAAGTAAGAAACCATTCTACATCTATAAATACCCTCAAGATACATTGATTTAGACACCAAGTTTTCAAAACAGCAATCAAACTCTCTCTCAAGCACTATGAAATTCTGAAAGCTCTTCATTGCTCTCAACATCCATGAAATTCTCAAAAGCTTTGCTGATTTTCTCATTGAGATTGTGCTTCAATTGTTAATTCTTTCTTCTATTGAAAAATTCCAACGGTGATAAAACTGTAGAGCTTCAATCTGAATTTCATTATGTGAATTTACTGAAGTATATAGTTTTTATCAGTACTAATTGGCTCTTTGAGGAGCAAATTCTTGTACGCCTTATTTTACATCTTCACAGCAGATTGATTGATGGTTCGAGTGTCGAATCGTTGGACCAAACAATGGGATATTATTTGGAGAAGGCGGGCTCTAGCCTTAACCAAGGAGTGTTGTAATTGGTATTCTTCCGCCTAGTAAAGGAACGGTTATAGTGAATCCTTTGGTGGTTTTGCCAAGGGCGAGGACGTAGGCTGTGTTGAAGCCGAACCTCGTAAAATCTTGTGTTCTTCTTTCTTCCTTACTCTTTACTTTTCCAAAAAAATTTATAAATTGCGTGGATGCTATATCAAACTCTGAATTCTAAGTGTTTGGTTGTTAAATAGACCGGAAGTTAATTTGTTTTGCTTTGATCAACATTGATTGCGGAAACCGAAAGGGACTATGTTGGTTGATCATCCTTGACTTATAAAACTGAAAGTTTATTTAAAAGTTGAACATTGGGAAGAAGGTTGTCTATGAAAATTAACAATGGGGCTTATTCAAATTCAGCAAACTTTTCATATTACTATAGGGCTTTTATTAAGTGATTAATTATTTTGTTTTGGTTGAAATTTCTCTGATTCAATTTTGTGATTGTGATTAAGCATTGATTATTGTTATAACACAAAAGTGTTAAAAAGGGAAATAAATTTTTAAAAATCCCAATTCACCCCCCTCTTGGGAAAGCTAGGTGCGCCATCCTGTTAAGGCGTATTGGTTGAGGTCAGCCCCTTGAATTGACCTGGTTGTAATCGGTGCTGCTCCACCAGTTAAGTGAGCTTTAGTGGAATCCTTGTGCTAGTGTAGCCGAGGCAGGGTCGTAAGCAATTTGGCTGAACCTCGATAACATATTGCGTGTATTGCTTACCTTTTACACTTTACTTTTAGTGCACATGTATGCTTATTTGCTGATTTCGTAGACTGACCCTAGGCCGTATTACATTGTTAAGAAATCCAGTTATTCTAGGTGATAAATTTTAAATACCCAATTCACCCCCCCCTCCTTCTTGAGGTTGCACCAAAGCTAACACATTGCACATAAACGAGCTTTAGGGATCCATCCTATTCTATATATCTTTCATCCTAATCTCATTAGTCAAAACCTGGTCATCACTCTAGGTATAAGCACTAATAATAGGTTCTTATCCTAGTGATGCTTATTTAAAGACATGCTTCATAATCAAATTAGAGGCATCCACTAGGGGATTGTTTCCTTTGAGTTTAAATTGTAGATCCTCTAATTTTGGTTTATTTCTTCCATAGAAAATATTTACCATACCATGATCACATCAGGTAAAGATTCATCCTCTCATTGGTTCGTATCCTTGCTCCAAAACTGTGATCATAGTCGAAGGATACATTCCAATCTCCAAAGAGCATTGGTAAAAAATATTCACATTCTCCTATATGCTCTTTGCCAAAATAGTTAGGACATTTTTTTTAGAATGCTTATCTTTTATATTGTCCTGCTACTATGAAAATACTCTTCTAAACATATTAATAATTTAATCGTTAAGAGTATTTATCCCTGCTAGCTTCATAAGCTCTTAAACATTAACATAAAATTATTTAGAGCTTTATCTCATTTGATCAAGCTGAATGGCTAAGTTGGTTCCACGGGGTCTTAATCTAGATGAATGCAAAAACTTCAAGGAGACCTATGCATATGCATTTAAAATTCATGACCATTCGAACTCGAGCCTCTCACTCATTGGGATTCATGAAGAAAAGAGGCAATGCAAGCTTAGTTCATTTAAAGAACTACTCATTGTGACTTTTTGGTCCTCTAAACCTAAGCATGTTTAGCCAAGATTAAATCATGAAAAATCTAAAACATTTGGGGTAAGTAATTAGAAAATAAAAGGCAAAAAATGGGTTAGCGCATAACTCAGGGGAAGCATTTTACTTTCATGGACATAACAAATTAAATGCTCTCATTATTATACCTTGTGTCTATATGCCTTATGAGATCTGAACTGTGGTTAACTATCCATTGTCATTTATTGTTCATGTTATCTTAATGGATGGTATATATTTTATATGTATTGTTGATTGAGCTACCTAATTACATGTGTAGTCTAGAATGCCTCTTACATGGCGGATACAGTGGATGTGAACTACATGCTGGTAGTGGATATACGCTCTCGTGTGCTTTGAATTGAATTATAAATTGCTTATTTGAACCTATTAGGTACAAGTTTTATGGGAAAACGTCTAATTTGTAGATGGTATGCTGTCGAAATTTTGGTAGATTTTTTCCCAAAGTAAAACCGTGTACATAGATAATTATAATAAAATTAATGTTAAAATATTTTTGAAAGGATGAGTGAAAATAAAATACATATTAAATTTCATCCTTACATAATCATCAGGTATTTAGAGGAGCTTAGCTCCATCCCTATATAAAGAGCATAAATGATCGTCGTGCATCACATTCGTCAATCGAAATATTGAGGCTCTTCTGATATCCTTGAACATTATATCCTAGATTTGATATGGAATGTTCTTGGGTCATGAACTACATAGCATGCCTTAGTATATATATACATCCTCTAATGCATCAATGGTCTATAGGTACAACAATACTGATAAGGATAAATGTAGTTGATTAATAATTAGTATAGATGGTTTAAAAGTTTCAAAATGATGGCTTATACTACTAGATAATTCTCTATTTGGTATAAGAAGTTTATTGTATCTAAGCTAGATTTCAAATTGATAGGGGGAGCATCTAAAATATTATGCTTATAAATTTTTTAGCTTAGATTTGTTATCAAATCAAGTGTTACATGTGCTTGAATGAAATGTTTTATTGAAAATCATAATCTGAAACATGTTAATTTGCCATAGTCATTTGATTTGTCATATGATCTTGCATGTGATTGTTAAATATTTAGGATCATTATGGTTGTTTTTTTATGGTTATATTTTAGTACGTGCTTAATTGAAAAACTAGAAAATTTATGCTTACTTGCTTTAAATTAAAATCTTTTGTTTCAGAAAGCACACCCCCAGTTCTTTTTGCAAACATAAAAGGGGGATATATATATATATATATATGTTTACATGTACTTTTGGCAAGAAATTTTTTTCAAATAAAAAACTCTTTTATCTCTTGCCTTATTATTATTATATACTATATGATTCTAAATTGCATAACTAAGTCGGTAACTTCACATGAAAATGCATGCCAACTAGTTAGACTGTTTTTATGCTCAAACCTTATATTTTCTTTCATATGCCGTGTACATTGAACCAAAATATTTCACAAGTCTTATGAAATATTTGAACTAAAATGGTTTGTGAATAATTTTGGTTTGACTATGTCTTTCATGTTATTTAAATCTTATAATGACCAGTTATACTGTATTTGTGTACTCAATTACCATATTTTTTTAAAAAAAGTTATATTTTTTTCATGCCCTTTTGCTGATGACAAAAGGGGAAGAAGTGTTATAAGAGCAAAATTAGACCTTTCTCCCTGACCTTTTGTTATTTAGTTTGAAATGATAGCTGTACTTAATTCAACAACTTGAATCATTTTGAAGTTTTCATGCGTGTATTTGAACTTTATTAAATCATTTTGAATCATTTTTAGGCGAACCACATTTTGCTCCTGTGTTTGTCATCATTAAAAAGTGGGAGATTGTTGACTTTTTGGTCATATCTTTGTTTTGATTATAACAAACCACAGTATCTCATCTGTGTGCTTTGAGTATTTGAACATTTTTACTTTTCTAAGCATGGATGATAGGTGAGAAATGGATGCGAGAAGCACTTAAACGAGCCATTCTTTCGGCGAAATCCATGAAATTTTCGAGGAGCAGAGCATGACGCCTTCGCTTATTTTAAGTTATATTTTTATATATATTTATTTAATTTGGGTCTGTAATAATAATCTATCGGTCTGTAATAATTAATGCATATTATGCATGTAAGGATTATAAGCTCAATACCATATATGGACTATAGGGATCACTATTCGGTCGACTGACGCCAGATTTTTGGGACAAATTGAAAAGCTCAAAGACTTTATTCTGACCATAGGTCCTAATATATTGCATGAAAAACCCCATATATCTTAGATGTAATATCCATATGAGTAAGGGTAACTTAAAAAGAGGGTTAGAAATCAAATGCAAAAATTCTACATGTTCGGTAGACCAAACCTGAACACACTGAGAACCTTCAGTCGATCGAACCTCCCCAGGTCAACAGTTGACCATTTGGTCGACCGAACCAAAACACATTAAGACCCTCAGTCAACCAAACCTCGCCAGGATAAAAAAGTTGACTAGTTAGTCGACCATTTCTAAAATGAACTACAACTCCTTGGTCGACCGAATTGGCACGTGGGAAATCCCAACGTCCTGGTCGACCGAACCTTTAGTAGAAAATTGACTTGGTCGACCAAATACCCAAGTTTGCTTAACCGACCTCAATTTGGTTAACCGAACCTTGGAGGTTCTGAAATCGCCTTAAGCTTGGTCAACCATCTTCTTAGCTCAAATTCATGCTGGTCGACCGAACTGAGCACCTCGGTTAACTGAACCTTAAAAATGGTTGACCGACCCTCTCTGGTTGCTCGGATTTTATGTAAATTAAATTAGTTTATTTTTAATTAAACTCACTTAATTTTTTTTCAAAATACCTAGTGTGACCCCAATGGCTATATTTCTTCCCAAATCTATAAATACATCTGAAACCTAAGGTGTAGTTCCAAGAGAGGGGTGAATTGGGTTTATTAAAAATTTCTTTGATCCTTTTTATGAGCTCTTGTCACTTTTTACAATATCTGAAGGTTCTCTTGTCACTTTTTACAATATCTGAAGGTTTTCTTGTATTTTTGTTAATTAAGCAATACACACTAACTCCTATTTCCTTTTATCAATTCACAATCAATAAACACAATCAATTAATTTACCATTCACACACAACAACCACAAGACAAGAAATCAATTCGGAATATTTAAAGGTCCTGCAAATGAATGTTCAATTCTTGTTGTTGATTTATGAATTTGAATATTGTAATGACAACCAAACACCTTTTCAATATTAGAACTTAATTAAATGTTCATCTAACAAGTTTTGGGTGTTCACCAATCAACATACTTCCCTTTGGTTTCTGCAATAGATCGATTAACCAACGTACTCCCTTTCGGTTTCTGCAAGCCCAAGAACAAATTAGGCCTTTTTGGGTTTACTTAAATTCTAATAAGTATTACTTTGTGATTTCAAGTATTAAAACATTCACGCAAGTTATATTGTTGTTGAAATTAAAAGGAGAGTAACGAGAAGAGAATAACACCACCACTTTTTATGAGATTCGGCTTACCCCAGCCTACGTCCTCGCCTTAGGTCAACCACCTAAGGAGTTAACTAAATCTTGTTCCTTCCAGGTAGAACAAGAAACCATACACAATTTACCTTTTTTTTAGGAAGAGGAAAACCTCTCTAAGAACTAGCCTGTGCTTGGTCCAACGATCTAATCAATCCTTTGAACTATTCAAAGTACAAGAAAATGGAAAATAAATCTGCGTCCAAAAAATACTCTCAAAATTTAGAGCAGGTTATACAAATTGAGATCTAAATTGTACTTCTAAAAACCAAAGCAAAATAGAATATATGAAGATCTAAAGTTTTAAAAGTCACCGATGGTTCTTAAAAAAAAATTGAATTGCAACCCATAATTGAGCTTTGATATTTTCAATCTACTAAAATGGTAGAATTCCTCTCTAGAAAAAGATGTGAGCAACTTGAACTCAAGGAGAATTTCTTTCTCTCCAACAAAATGATGTGGGCAAATGGAGCTCAAGGATAATTTCAGCACAAGAAAAGTTTTAGCAAAAGACTTATTAATCTCTCTTCTTTTCTATTCTATCTTATGTATATTTTTCATTACCTAAGGTGGTATTTATAGGATTTTTCAAAGATCAATGTCCCCATCAAATTAGGTAATATTTGAAAAAAAATTTTGACTTAATTTTAAATTTCCAAAATTTTCATTACCCAATGAGGTATTTATATGTTTTTTCAAAGATCAATGTCCCCATCAAGTTAGGCAATATTTGAAAAAAATTGTTGACTTAATTCTAAAATTCAAAATTTTTCATTACCCGAGGAGGTATTTATATGCTTTTTCAAAGCTCAATATCCCCATCAAGTTAGGTAATATTTGAAAAAAAATTGTTGACTTAATTTTAAAATTCAAAATTTTAAAAGAGAACTTCCCGTTTGAGATTTGAAATCTACTCCGCATGGCAGTTGTCTGCCATGGTTAAATATGAAACTCAGAATGCTGGCAGTCGTCTACCAGAATATAGGCAGTCGTCTGTCATGGTTAAATTTTAAATCCAGAACATTGGTAGTCGTCTGCCAGGACACTGTCTTCAATTTAAAACACTCAAATTTTGCCAACCGTCTGTCCATAGACAGACAATTGTCTGTCAAGTGCGTGGCTTCTTTTTATTTTTGAAAACTTTCCTTCCTTTAAGACCTTTGTTGCTTTGATTTTAAAAAATATATTTTAAGCTCTTTTAACAAGGTGTTTCTTAGTTTCTTTTAATTTGTGAGAGTTTCATATATCTAAATGACATTTGGTTTAGAAGTACTTACAACAGTCCTTCTAATTATGATCTCCTTAAATCAGTGGGTCCTTAAGCCTTCTTGAGCCTCTTGAGGTTCACTTTTGACTTTGGGTTTGCTTGCCCTTAACTTCTTCACTTGTCACCATTGCCTTTGATATTCTGAGGAGCTTCCACTAGATTAGCATTGAGCTTTTAGTTTATCAACCTTGAGAGTCCTTTTACCTAAAAACACATTACTTAACACCACATATTAAAGCATCCTTTATTTTGTTATCATCAAAGCAAGATTGAAAAGCCTAGTTAGGCAAACAATCTCCCCCTTTTTAATGATGACAAATGGGAAGCAAAAAAAATATGAATACGTGTTAAAAAAATCTCCCCCTTACAACTAGCATCATTCTACTTCCCCTTACAATAAGAATTACTTTAACAATTTGTAGATTCAAGACCGATCATGCTTATTGCTCAACGACGCTCAAAATGCCTAAATAGTATTTTGCTCAAATACTACTCCCCCTTTTGATATCAATCAAAAAGGGTAAACATTAAAATGTACATATGACCACATACTCCTCACTCATCCCAAGATTAAATATGATATCTCAAACATCCACATGTAGCATGCTGCATCTCATTTATCATGAGCCTATGTTTTAAGAAACAAGGAAAGCAATTCAAGCTAAGTGTTGCATTATACAACACATCAAAGTACATGCCAAAATAGATTTTGATCACTCAAAAGAGACAAATCCTAGGTGACCCTAGAGACAGTTTATTGATTGTGGATTTTTCTTTAAAACTTGTTCTTTTAGTTTACTTATCTACTATGTAATAGACCAAGTTCTGTTTTTATGGTTATAAATCTATCTTTTGAGAGTGGTTTAGTAAAGATATCAGCCCATTGGTCATTTTTATTGATGAATTCTAGAGTTATACCTTCTTTTTGAACATGATCTCTTAGGAAGTGGTGTTTTATGTCAATATGCTTTGTTCTTGAGTGTGAAATAGGATTTTTAGATATGTTAATCGCACTTGTGTTATCACACTTAATTGGTATAGTTGTGTAGTTTAAATTGAAATCTCTTAATTGTTGTTTCATGTAAAGAGTTTGTGCACAACAACTACCAGCTGCTACATATTCGGCCTCAGTAGTTGACAAAGCAACGAAATTTTGTTTCTTAGAATACCAAGAAACTAAAGATCTTCCTAAGAAGTGACATGTGCCACTTGTTCTTTTTCTATCTATCTTACAACCGGCATAATCCACATCTGAATAACTGATCATTTCAAAACTGGTGTTTTTAGGATACCATAGTCCTAAGTCCATTGTGTCTATTAAGTATCTTAGGATTCTTTTAACAGCAATTTGGTGTGATTCCTTAGGTGCTGATTGAGAACGTGCACACATACACATACTAAACATTATATCGGGTCTACTGGCCATTAGATATAATAGACTTCCAATCATGCCTCTATAGAGCTTTGTGTCTATGGATTTTCCCTTTTCATCTTTGTCTAGGCTGATGAAGGTACTCATATGTGTGCCTATGGGTTTACTATTTTCAATACCAAATTTTTGTATCATATCTTTTATGTATTTTATTTAACTTATAAAAGTCTCATTTTTTGCTTGTTTAATTTGTAGTCCAAGAAAATAGTTTAATTCCCCCATCATGCTCATTTCAAAATCTTCTTGTATACATTTTGCAAATTCTTTACATAGATGTTCATTTGTAGCACCAAATATTATATCATTAACGAAGATTTGAACTAAAAGTATATTATTTTCCTTATTTTTAATTAACAAGGGGCTATCAATTTTTCTTCTTAAAATCCTTTCTCAATTAGAAATCCACTAAGTCTTTCATACCAAACCCTAAGGGCCTGTTTTAGTTCATACAAAGCCTTAGTTAGTCTAAATACACGGTTAGGATTTTCAATATCCTCAAAACCAAGGGGTTGTTCAACATATACCTCTTCATTAATATACCCATTCAAGAATGCACTTTTGACATCCATTTGATATAACTTAAATTCTTTGTAGGAAGTATAAGCTAACAACATTCTAATAGCTTCCATTCTAGCTACGGGGGCAAAGGTTTCATCATAATCTATTCCTTCTTCTTGATTGTACCCGTTTGCTACAAGTCTAGCTTTGTTTCTAGTGATTATACCATTTTCATCCTTTTTATTCCTAAATACCCATTTAGTTCCTATGATCAAATGATATTCCGATTTGGGTACTAATTTCCATACTTGACTTCTTTCAAATTGGTTTAATTCTTCTTGCATTGCAACTATCCAAGATTCATCCTTAAAGGCTTCTTCAATATCTTTAGGTTCATTTTGGGATAGGAATGCATAATGATTGCAAAGGTTCTTTAGTGAAGATCTAGTGGTCACACCTCTAGATGGTTCACCTATGATTTGTTCTTGAGGATGATCTTTCTTATATTTTCATTCTTTTGGTAATTCCATATTTTCTATGAGTTCATCTTTTGACTTTTCTTCGTTTATTTCATTTTCCTCTTTGATTTCTATCTCATCCTCCTTTTTGAAATCTTTTTCTTCATTTTTAACTTCTCTTGAAAAAGAACTATATTCATCAAAGTCTACGTGAATTGATTCAACTATGGTGAGTGTTCTTTTGTTGTAGACTCTATAGGCTTTACTATTTGTGGAGTATCCTAGAAAAATGTCTTCATCCGATTTAGCATCAAATTTTCCTAAGTTGTCTTTGTTATTTAGAATGAAACACTTACACCCAAAGACATGAAAGTAATTTATATTAGGCCTTCTTCCTTTCCACAATTCATTGGGTGTCTTATTTTGGTTTGATATAATGGAGACCGTATTAACTATATAGCTAGCTATATTTACAGTTTCAGCCCAAAAATATTTGGGTAGATCATTTTCATTAAGCATGGTTCTTGCCATTTCTTGGAGGGTTCTATTTTTCCTTTCCACAACTCCATTTTGTTGTGGGGTTCTAGCTGCTATTGTGATTTATGCCATGTTCATTACAAAAATTTTCAGCATTTTGATTCTTAAATTCTCTTCCTTGGTCACTTCTAATATTTGAGACATTATACCCTTTCTCATTTTGAAGCTTCTTACATAAAGTGATCGATGAGTTGCAAGCTTCTTCTTTGTTAGCTAGGAACAACACCCATGTGTATCTTGAGTAATCATCAATAATTACAAAGGCGTATTGTTTTCCACCTAAACTTTGGGTTCTAGTAGGACCAAACAAGTCTAAGTGTATAAAGTCTAGGGGTCTACTAGTTGATATATGTTTTTTCTTTTTGAAACTTTTCTTGGTTTGTTTTCCTAATTGACAAGCATCACACACTTTATCTTTGACAAATTTTGTTTTAGGCAAGCCTTTAACTAAATTCTTTTTGGAGAGTTTGGATATAAGATCCATGCTAGCATGTCCTAACCTCCTATGCCAAAGCCAACTATTTTCACTCATGGCTGCTAGGCAACTTATGTCTTAAGGGATTAAACTATTAAAATTTATGCAATAAACATTGTTTATTCTAAGTGCAATGAATAATGTATTTTGATTCTTAGAATCATGTATTATGCATTTGTCTCTCTTAAACATTATTTCACATCCTTTATCACTAAGTTGACTAATACTTGGTAGATTATGCTTTAGACCATCTACTAACAAGACATCATCTATAGAAAGTGAGGAGTCTTTACCTATTTTACCTATTCCGATGATCTTGCCTTTTGCATTGTCACCAAAGGTTACAAACCCTCCATCCTTTGGAGTGAGAGAGGTGAATTTAGATTTATCTCCCGTTATATGCCTTGAACATCCGATGTCCAAGTACCATTTATCCTTAGATAGAGTGGTCCTAAAGCAAACCAACAAGAAAGGATTCAAGTTGTTACTTTTGGAATCCAAACCTTCTTAATTTTGTTTAAATTTTGCCTATTTTTAGCATTTATCTTCCACTCATCTTTTACTTTTGTCTACTTTTTCTTAAGTGGACAATTAAACATTATGTGTCCTTTCTTTTTGCATATGTATCATGTGGTGTGCTCATGAATATTTGTTGATGAAGTACTTGCAAAATATTTAGATTGATTTACAAAATATCCCATTTACAAGTTTTTCTTTCTTTTGTTTGAGGCTGCATTATAACCAAGTCCTTCTTTGTTGTTTGTCATCCTTTGTTGTCCTACCATCTTTTCAAAGTTATCCTTACCTTTGGTAAAGTTATAGATGACCTTTTCTTTCTCTTGAATTTGATTTTTGAGATTATTTATTTCTTCCATAGTCTTGTTATCTTCATTCACTTGAGACTCAGCTAATTTTTGAGATAAGTTATCTACTATCTTCTCAAGTTCTTCAATCTTTAAATCTTTTTCTTCTTCAACAAGTTTTGCATATTCAAGTTGATTTTTAAGTGCTTCGTTTTGTTCTTTCAAGTTTGTGTTCCTCTTTGAGATTTTAATGAACTTGTTATGTAGAAAGAGTAATTCAGCTTGAAGTTCTTTATATGATGACATACTTTCACATGAATTACTACAAGACTCATTACACGAATCTTCAGAGAGGGAATAATAAGAGTTTACCTCTTCGTTATGCACCATGAAGTACATGGTCACTACTTCTCGATCACTTGGCTCACTTTCCGATTCACTCAAACTAGTGTCATCCCAAGTTGCCTTCATTGTAGACTTCTTTTTCTTCTTTTCCTTCTTGAGTTGTGGGCATTCTGGTTTGATCTGCCCGAACTTTTTACAGTGATAGCAAGTGGGAGGATCATTTTTATTTTTGTATTCCTTTTTATTGCTTTCTCCTTTTTCAGCTTTTGATCCATTAAATTTTCTAATGAATTTTTTGTTTCTTCTTAAGAATTTTCCAAGCCTTTTAGTTATTAGAGCTAAGTCCTCATATTCTAATTCACTAGATTCATTATCTTCCTCACTTTAATATTTTTTTCAAAGCTTTTAGACCTATAGACTTCTTATGTTTTGTTTCTGTGCTTTTTTCTTTCAACATCATTTCATAGGTTAGAAGAGATCCTATGAGTTCATCTAAAGAAGTTGCTTTAAAATTTCTTCCTTCCGTAATGGCTGTGGCTTTTGGTTCCCAAATAGATGGGAGTGCTCTTAGAATTTTATGGATCATCTCATTGCTAGAATAAGTTTTTCCTAAGGAACTAATTGAATTTATGATATGGGTGAACCTAGTGTACAAGCTTGTTATACTTTCATCGGAGTTCATCCTAAAGGCTTCATATTCACTAGTTAACATATCGATTCTACTTTCCCTAACATCTAATGTGCCTTTATAGGTTACTTCTTATCTCAAATCTCTTTGGCTGTTTTACATGCCATTACTCTATTGAACTCATTTGCATCAAGTGCACAGTATAAAATGTTTATTGCACTTGAGTTAATTTGGAACATTTTATAATCTGAGTCATTTAGTTCTTTATCTTCTTTAGGTATTTTTTTTCCATCAATTAGCTTAGTGGGGTTTAAATTTCCATTTGTTACAACGTTCCATGCCTTCCAGTCCATAGTTTGAAGGTAGATTCTCATTCGTTGCTTCCAGAAGGTATAATTTAATTCACAAAAAATAGGTGGCCTAGTTGAGGATTGACCCTCACCAAAGGGAGCTACTCCTATTTGTGCCATTTAGATCGTTATATAGCTACTTATTAGGTTTTTATATAACCTTGCTTTGATACCAATTGAAACCTAAGGTGTAGTTCCAAGAGGGGGGGGGGGGTGAATTGGGTTTATTAAAAGTTTCTTTGATCCTCTTTATGAGCTCTTGTCTCTTTTTACAATCTCTTAAGGTTTTCTCGTATTTTTGTTAATTAGGCAATACACACTAACTCCTATTTCCTTTTAATCAATTCACAATCAATTAACACAATCAATTAATTTACCATTCACATACAACAATCACAAGACAAGAAATCAATTCGAAATATTTAAAGGTCTTGCAAATAAATGTCCAATTCTTGTTGTTGATTTATGAATTTGAATATTGCACAACCAATACCTTTTCAATATTAGAACTTAATTAAACCTTCAGCTAACAAGTTTTGGGTGTTAACCAATCAACGTACTTTCTTTTGGTTTCCGCAAGAGATCGATTAACCAACGTACTCCCTTTTGATTTCTGCAAGCCTAAGAACAAATTAGGCCTTTTTGGGTTTACTTAAATTCTAATAAGTATTACTTTATGATTTCAAGTATTAAACATTCACACAAGTTATATTGTTGCTGAAATTAAAAGGAGAGTAAGGAGAAGAGAATAACACCACCACTTTTTACGAGGTTCGGCTTACCCCAACCCACGTCCTTGCCTTAGGTAAACCACCTAAGGCGTTAACTAAATCTTGTTCCTTCTGGGTGGAACAAAAAACCTTACACAATTTACCCTCTTTTTTAGGAAGAAAAAAATATCTCCAAGCACCAGCCTGTGCTTGGTCCAACAATCCAATCAATCCTTTGAACCGTTCAAAGTAGAAAAAGATGGAAAATAAATCTGTGTACAAAAAATACTCTCAAAATTTAGAGTAGGTTGTACAAATTGAGATCTAAATTGTACTTCTAAAAATCAAAACAAAATACAATATATGAAGCTCTAAAGTTTTAGAAGTCACCGATGGTTCTTAAAAAAAAAAAATTGAATTGCAACCTGGAAGTGAGCTTTGATATTTTCAATTTACCAAAATGGTAGAATTCGTCTCCAGAAAAAGATGTGAGCAACTTGAACTCAAGGAGAATTTCTTTCTCTCCAACAAAATGATGTGGGCAGATGGAGCTCAAGGAGAATTTCAGCACAAGAAGAGTTTCAGCAAAAGACTTATTAATCCCTCTTCTTTTATATTCTATCTTATGTATATTTTTCATTACCTAAGGTGGTATTTATAGCCTTTTTTAAAGATCAATGTCCCCATCAAATTAGGTAATATTTGAAAAAAAATGTTGACTTAATTTTGAATTTCAAAATTTTTCATTACCCAAGGAGGTATTTATATGTTTTCTCAAAGATCAATGTCTCCATCAAGTTAGGTAATATTTGAAAAAAAATTGGTGACTTAATTCTAAAATTCAAAATTTTTCATTACCCAAAGAGGTATTTATATGTTTTTTGAAAGCTCAATATCCCCATCAAGTTAGGCAATATTTGAAAAAAAATTGTTGACTTAATTTTAAAATTCAAAATTTTAAAAAAGGACTTCCCATTTGAGATCTGAAATCTGCTCCGTGTGGCAGTTGTCTGCCGTGACGTGGCAGTCGTTTGCCATTGTTACATCTGAAACTCAAAATGCTGGCAGTCATCTACCAGAATATAGACAGTCATCTGTCACAGTTAAATTTTAAACTCAGAACATTGGCAGTCATCTACCAAGACACTGTCTTTAGTTTAAAATACTAAAATTTTGCTAGTTGTATGTCCATAGACAGACAATCGTCTGTCAGGTGCCTGACTTCTTTTTATTTTTGAAAACTTCCTTCCTTTATGACCTTTGTTGCTTTGATTTTAATAAATATATTTTAAGCTCTTTTAACAAGGTGTTTCTTAGTTTCTTTTGATTTATGAGAGCATCACATATCTAAATGACATTTGGTTTAGAAGTACTTACAACAGTCCTTCTAATTATGATTTCCTTAAATCAGTAGGTCCTTCGGCCTTCTTCAGCCTCTTGAGGTTCACTTTTGACTTTGGGTTTGCTTGCCCTTAACTTCATTTGTCGTCCATTGCCTTTGATATTCTGAGGAGCTTCCACTAGATTAGCATTGAGCTTTTAGTTTATCAACCTTGAGAGTCCTTTTACTGAAAAAGATATTACTCAACACCACATGTAAAACATCCTTCATTTTGTTATCATCAAAGCAAGATTGAAAAGCCTAGTTAGGCCAACAACATCCTTATTTGCAAAATTAGCATTTGACTAGGGATTTGATTAGCCAAAATTTCGTCTGAAATTTCCTAAGCCCTATTTCTTCATACAAACCCTATATACTTACATACTACCATTCATTTGAGAAATCAAGCTTTGTGAGTGTTTATACATTGTTCTATTTTGCTAGGATACTCTTATTTTATTTATTGTTGTTGATTTTCACATTGAGAGTAGAGCAAAGGTTTTTCCCCCGATTTTATTTAATAAATCTTTTTGCAGGAAAAATCTTATAGCTAAGTGAGTCTTTGCATTGTTATTGCAAGACTCGTTAGGCTTGTATTTTTTTGTGTACAAAAATATTTTTACAAGCTCATATTTGAATATCTTTTTGTCCTGTGATATTGAGAAAATAATTTTTGAGATATTCTAAATTTCTCTTGGTATAAATCTTTGAAACCCTAAACTGTGATTGAGATTCATCTTTACATAGTTTCAAGGATTAGCTTGTCAATACACTCTTGTACTTGATTTGAGATAATCATTATATTGAGTGTTGATTGCACATATATAACACTGAGCTTATAGTTCTTACATCATTGGTGTACATTGATTATTACATGTGCGTATCGGTACATAGAAGCAATTTGAATTGTACACAAATTTGTATTTCATTGTTGTATTCGAAGCATGGCCTGAGGGGGTTTGATCTAGCCCGTAATGATCTAGTTGGGGTCAATCCTGTGAATTTGACCTAGGGCTTTCTCGGCCTCACAAGGAGAATTTGTAAAGGTTGAGGTCAGCCCTGGGAATTTGACCTGGTTGTAATCGATTTTGTTCCACTCGTTAAGTGAGCAATAGTGATAATCCTCGAGCTTGCGAACTGAGGCGGGACGTAGACATAGTTGGTTGAACCCCAATAACATATCGTGTGTAGTTTAAATTTCCGCAAATTTATATTCTTGCATATGTATGTTATTGTGTGAATGTTGTGCATGATTTAGATTTCCATACATTATATTTATTTGCACATTTGGAATTGCATAGATAGACCTTAGGTTGTGTATATATTGTTGCTGGATAATTTAACCTAGGAGATAAAATTTTAAAATACTAATTCACCCCCCCCTTTTAGGAATAAACCAATTTCAACACTAATTTTTCTTTTTCCTTATACAGTTTAAATATGCTATCTAATAGCCTGTATCATTATATTATGTAATTTGAACTTGAATTTGAATTTTGAATTTGTAACCATACAAATTCCTTAAACCCCCTGTCATTTTATTCCTTTTTGTTTCTTGAATTTATTGCTGGTTGGAATAATACAAGGTTGTGCCTTGATTTAGCTCAGCTAGTTCTTAAAGAACTTGAAACAGAAAACAAGTAAAGTAAAAGGTAAGAGTGGGTGAGAATAGTATTGGAAGGCCGAAAGAGTGAAACATGAGTGAAGTGACAATATTTGAGCATAAACACATAAGGGAGTGTCTGAGGTTTTACCACTAAAATTATTGTTTTGTAGAACATTAAAAATGTCTTATAAAAGAGACAACACATAAGTAGGAGGCAAATAACTCATTCATTGTGTTGCACGTCATGCAACAATAGTTTGAACGGTTGAATTTGGTGTTAGGAGAGGTGAGGGATAGGATGGATTAGCAAGAGGTAGCAATTAGAAATCTATAAGGTGGGCGAGATAGGAGGAGACATGAGCCTAGCATGGAAAATGAGTATGAGAATGAAGATGAGAATGAGGAGACATAGCATTTGAAGTTGGAATGGGTGAAATTTGCAAATTGTTGACTTTTTGAGTCTGATCCTTGGTTTTGATAATGACAAACCGCAAGTTTCTTATATGTATATCCAGTGTTTGAACATGCTTGATATGTTAGCACACACATGAGGGAAAGGATGGTGAAAACCATAATACCTTAAAGCTCACATCAACTGGTATATTCCATGGAAGATAGAAGAGAAAAGATGAAGAAGAAGACTTATGTTTTTAATTTGTAATGCATTTTGTTTTATATTTTGGTTTGTAATAATGCATGGCATGCATGATGTGTATGATAAGCTTGATATGACCGTAGATTGACCATAGGGAACCAAATGACCGTAGGGCACCTTTTGATCGACCGATACCAGAGTTTTGGGGTCAACTCTCAAAGACCTTAGACTGACCATAGGACCCAAAATATTGCATGAAAAGTCTCCATAATCTTAGAATTAATTATCATGTTGTTGCCCTTACAAGGCTTAAAATCTTGTTATCTTGTTTTGATACTAACAAACAAGTGAAATTTAACATATTTGTCTGATTAATGTTATTTCAGGACTCACATATGAGAAAGTAAGGTCAAAGTGCTCACAAGGATCAAATGAAGCTTAAATGAGTCAAAGCATGAATTTAAAGATGATATATTAAACCTTGAAGAATATGAGGTCATGCATGATTTGTTGAAAGCCAAGGAATGTTTAAAGTCAAAAGAGCCAAAGAAAAGCAAAGTGAGAGAGCTCAAAGAATATTAAAGCTTGAAGACCAAGCAAGGGCAAAAGCAAGCATGAAGACTTGAGTGTTTAGAATGTTAATATCTTAGAAGTCTCATGTAAGTACTTTAATGTTTAAAATATCGTTTGAAATATTTTGAAACTCTTAGGTTAATTTCTTGGACCTATATACCTTTTAAAATACTTGAAAAATATTTTTATAAGGTCAAAAATTATTTCAAAAAGGTTAGAATCATTTTTGGAATGAAAAGTACCAAAAAGAGTTTTTCCAAATGCTGTCAATATTTATACATCCGAATTGAGGTGAATTTTTCTCTATCAAAAGGTCTTTATTTTAAAAAGTGTTGTACATGAAAGTTTTATGATTTTCTCTTAGATTTATTTCGACACCAAGAACACCTAATTTTGAGTTACAAAGAAAAAGTTATGAGCAAAATACTGAAATGGGGTCACAGTTGTCAGCCATCTAAACACTGTTCACGGGAGGAACTTCATATGACTGAACAACACACAAAACCACTTCAGACGCCTGAAGAAAAAGCCAATATGTCTGAAGATTTTTTGGGACAAAACTAGAACAGGTAGTAGCTGTTCAGACGTCTGAACTTGACACTTCGGACATTTGAACCCGACACCTCAGACGTCTAAACCCACTCTTCAGACATTTGACCCTGTGTCCAGTTCATTTTTTAAAATGTTTTAGGAACTTTAGATGAGTGAACCCAAGATTTCAGTCATCGGAACATTGTTCAATGGGTAGAAATTTTAAAAGTTTTAATTTTTAAATATCCGTTGCTTGGGCTCCAAACTTTTTAAAATTTTGGGAAACACACCAAGGAAACTTTAGCAGCATGGAAAAGAGTTTGGAAGCCTATAAAAACATGGTTTTGCAAATCAAAATACAACCAAGAATTGAAAACTCTCTTTTGAGAAGCTGAAAGCACTCTTGTTGTTCCAAAGTTCTCTTGCTCACTCATTGCAAATCTCTTTTTCTGAAATATTCTGAAGTGCTAATCCTTTCTCTTCTGAATTCCTACTGCTAATCCTCATCTAAGAAGGATATTGGTGAATTCTACACCTGAGCTTCATTCTATTTCATATCGATATTTTACATTAAAGTATATAGTGCTGAACTTGTACTAACTTGCTCCTTCTAGAGAGTGTTTCTTGTACAAAGCTATTTTTTTTATTTTTCTTGTAGATTGACGATTCCAAGGATTGTTTGGATCGTTGGCTAAGCAAGGGGATATTGCTTAGAGAGGCGGGCTCTAGCCTAAAGGAGTGACTGAACGAGGGGACATCGTTTGGAGAGGCGGGCTCTAGCCTAGTGAAAAAGTGTTTGAGCGTGGGGTATCGCTTGTAAAGGTTTTGTTCCACCCGTCAACGGAACAGGTTTAGTGAATCCTTTGGTGGTTTGCTAATGGCGAGGATGTAGGCTGGGTATAAGACGAACCTCATAAAAATATCTGTCTCAATCTCTTTTTCCCTATTCTTTATTTTCAGTACATATTTAAATTGCGTGGATGGTTTAAATTTGGAAATCATATAAACTACGTAGATTTGGAAATCAAGTAAACTTTAAGTTTGATTTTTGATTTGGGTTGCAGAAACCAAAAAGGGAGTACGTTGGTTGAACCATTCTTTGTGAAAACCATACAAGAGTACGTTACTTGGTTAAACACCCAAAGATAAAATAACTGAGAGTTTATTTGGATTTTGAATATTTGAAAAGATTGATTGGATGATGCATTGAATATTATATTGAAGGAACTAATTCATATATACAGGGCTTGGTTCAAATTCATATTAACAATAGGGCTACACACAAGCTGAGAATTCTTATGATTGTTTGGTTTGATCATCATGGCAAATTGAATGGTTTGGTTGAAAAGTTGATTACTTGTTTGGTTAAGCAACAAGTGTTGTGGTTGAAGATTGAATGTTTACTTAGTTCTTGTTTGATTGACAAAATAGATAAACAAGTAAAAGAATTTGTTAAAACAACGTACATTGAACTACAAGTGTTGTGGTTTAAAAGCCAATTCACCCCCCTCTTGGGAAGTTATTCCTAATTTCAATTGGTATCAGAGAAGGGTTATAACAAATCCTAACAAGTAGTTGTAAAAGTATCTTAATGGCTAACTTAGGCATAGCTCCCTTTGGAGAGGGACAGTCTTTAACTAGGCCTCCTATCTTTTGTGGTTTGAACTACACTTCTAAAAACGATGAATTGGAAAGTTTGGGAAGTTTTTATAGATGGAGATCAAATTGCCACTAAGATAGTAGATGGAAAAAAAATCCCAAAAGAGAAGAAAAATATGATCGATCAAGATTATAAAATGCTCCAAACAAATTCACATGCTATAAATGCTTTATATTGTGCCTTGGATGCTAATGAATTTAATCGAGTAATGGCTTGTAAATCAGCTAAGGAAATATGGGATAAGCTAGAAGTTACTTATGAAGAAACAACGGATGTTAGGGATAATAGGGTTGATATGCTCACAAGCGAGTATGAAGCCTTTAAGATGAACCCGGATGAATCAATTACAAATATGTTTACTAGGTTCACTCACATAATCAATTCCCTAAATGTACTAGGAAAAACCTACACTACTTATGAGATGATAAGGAAAATTCTTAAAGGGTTGCCACCTAAATGGGAACCAAAAGCCACTGCTATAACGGAAGGAAGAAATCTAAAAACCACTTCCTTACATGAGCTTGTAGGTTCTCTTATCACATACGAAATGGCAATGAATGAAAAGAGTGGGAAAACCAAAGCCCAAGAAACAATAGCCTTTAAAGCTTTAAAAGAAAACTCAAGTAGTGAAATGGATGAAGATAAAGAAACCTTCATATCTAAAAAGCTAGCAAGGATACTAAGAAGGAGAAACAAATTCAGAAGGAGAAACAAATTCAAAAGAAGAAATCAAGACTTTGAATCAGAAGAAAAAGAGATATCAGCGAAAATCAAAAAATAAAACTCCTAAATGCTACAATTGCAATAAAGCTGGACATTTAAAACCGTAATGTCCACTATTAAAGAAAGAGTCTAAAAAGAAAAACAAGAAGGTCATGAAAGCCACTACTTAGGATAGTACAAGTAGTTCGGAAAATGAAATAAATGACCAAGAGGTTGCTTACACGTGCTTTATGGAATGGGACAACGAAGAAAGCTCCTCAACTAAATATTCAAATAATTCTTGTAGGGATGAATCAAGTGATAAGGGTATGCCATCTTATGATGAACTCCAAAATGATCTATTCAAAGTACATAAGATGCTGATGAAAGCAAATAAACAAAACACCTCATTGAATAATAAGAATGAAAGTTTAATGAAAGAGTTAGAATTCCTAAAGAATGTTGAAAGAGATAAACATTCAAAACTCAAGCAATTAGAACATAAGTATGAATTAGCAATGAAAGAAATATAATCCAAAAAAATTGCTGAAAAAGAAAACAACTTGAAAATTGTGAAACTAGAAAGCAAGAATGACCAAATGATAGAAGAATTTTGATCCTTATCCTCTACCGTATATGAGAAAGATATGTATATTTCTAAATTAAAGGATAGAATCAGAAAATTATCTCTAGAATTAGAGAAATCATTAAAGAAGGTTGACAACAAGAAAGACATAGAGTTAAATGATCTCAAGAATCAAATCGAAGATAAGGATAAAATTATTTACAACTTCACAAAAGCAAAGGAAAACCTTGATAAAATGATTGGCTAACAAAGAATGTCTCTAAATAAAGAAGGCATTGGTTTCAATGGAATTGAAAATAAAAAGAAAAAGAATTCTTAAATGGGATATTTCTCGAAAGAATCCAAAGACTATGCTTGCACATCTTCTAATGCCTACACAAATACCATATGCTATCAATGCAAGAAAAAGGGGCATATAAAGTTTGAATGTCCGTTTAAGAGGAAAGGTATTAAAACCAAAGAAGTATGGAAAATAAAAGAAACCTCCCTTAAAAAATCCTCTGAACCCAAGAAAATATGGATAAAAAAATGAAATAATGATTTCACACATATATAAAATAGAAAATGGCATTGTCGGCCAAAATCATAGGATGACTTTTTACAAGGCTTAACTTAAAAAAATATAAAGAAAATATCAAATCTGAGCTTATTATATAAGCGCCTTGATGTTACATGCTACATGCTTACTTGCCTACATGTGATGTATTGATATGCTATATGTTAGATGTGTATTAATTAACTTGACTTGATTTATATTGAAAATTATGGCTCACTATGTTGAAAATTGAGAATGAGATTATTGAGCTTAAGCATAAATTTTTTATATAAGGATAATTCTTGAACATGCATGATTTTAAATGAATCACATGGATAAATATACTGCTCCTTATCTATGAGCTATGAAAGACATAGTAGTTATATTGGTATCCATGAACTATACATTATGTGATATTAAGCTTTGGTATCTATAAAGTATTTTTGGTATCACATGTCAAAAATTTCAATAGATATCAAATCTAAAAGCTCACTTGGTATCACAAAGTCAAATTTTTTATGAGCATGATTATGTCTATGAGCATGATGTGACATTGATGATCTTAGCATGATATTGATATTTGCTACATGATATGATTCAGTATTTTATATGGAATGATAAAAGCAAAATTAATAATAAAACTGAATGTATTGAATTCAGGAGGAGTGTCATGAATCATTAATCAATTGATATCATGAATTAAATTTTAAATTTTAAATTGGTAAAATAAAAAACCCATCAAATTAATTTCAGTTGGTATCTTGAATATGCTGTGAGCTATATTGAAAAACAATAACTTGAGTGTGTACATATGTTTAGACTACATGGTTATTGATATGCTTAAAATGATTTGTATTTGAATATAAATCATTTCTTTTCTTTTTGATTGATGCCATAAGGGGGAGAAGTTGTGAAGCAAAAATTGAGCATAATTGAGCATGAACATTATATCTATTCAAAAGAAGTATTTAAGTATTTAATATTGATTGAAAAAGCTTGTAAAACCAAAAGAAAGTGATGAGGTCATGATTGATAAAATTAATATTGATTTTATTAAGATCAAGCTTATTGAAAGGGGGAGACATTTTAAGGCTTACTCAAATTTTTGTTCCTTGTTGGTCATCATCAAAAAGGGGGAGATTGTTGACCTTACAAGGCTTAAAATCTTGTTATCTTATTTTGATGCTAACAAACAAGTGAAATTTAACATATTTGTCTGAGTAATGTTATTTCAGGGCTCACATATGAGAAAGTAAGGTCAAAGTGCTCATAAGGATCAAATGAAGCTTAAATGAGTCAAAGCATGGATTTAAAGATGATATATTAAACCTTGAAGAATATGAGATCATGCATGATCTGTTGAAAGCCAAGGAATGTTTAAAGTCAAAAGAGCCAAAGAAAAGTAAAGTGAGAGAGCTCAAAGAATATTAAAGCTTGAAGACCAAGAAAGGGCCAAAGCAAGCATGAAGACTTGAGCGTTTAGAATGTTAATGTCTTAGAAGTCTCATGTAAGTGCTTTAATGTTTAAAATATTGTTTGGAATATTTTGAAGCTCTTAAGTTAACTTCTTAGAATTAGAAACCTTTTAAAATACTTGAAAAATATTTTTATAAGGTCAAAAATTATTTTAGAAAGGTTGGAATCATTTCTGGAATGAAAAGCACCAAAACAAGTTTTGCCAAATGCTGTCAATTTTTATACATCCGCATTGAGGTGAATTTATTTTAAAAAGTATTTAACATGAAAGTTTTATGATTTTCTCTTAGATTTCTTTTGACACCAAGAACACCTAATTCTGAGTTACAAAGAAAAGGTTACAAGCAAAATACTGAAACGGGGTCACAGCTGTCAGCCATCTGAACACTGTTCACGGGAGGAACTTCATATGACTAAATAGCACACAGAACCACTTTAGACGTCTGAAGAATAAGCCCAGACGTCTGAAGATTTTCTGGGACAAAACTAGAACAGGCAGTAGTTGTTCAGACGTCTGAACTCAACACTTCATACATCTGAACTCGACACCTCAGACGTCTGAACCCACTCTTCAGACATCTAACCCTGTGTCCAGTTCATTTTTTAAAGGGTTTTAGGAACTTCAAATGACCAAACCCGAGACTTCAGTCATCTAAACAGTGTTTATTGGGTAGAAATTTTAAAAGTTTTAATTTTTAAATATTCATTGCTTGGGCTCCAAACTTTTTAAGATTTTGGGAAACACTCCAAGGAAACTTTAGCAATATGGAAACAAGTTTGAAAGCCTATAAAAACATGGTTTGTCAAATCAAAATACAACCAAGAATTGAAAAATCTGTTTTGAGAAGCTTAAAGTACTCATGTTCTTCCAAAGTTCTCTTGCTCAGTCATTGCAAATCTCTTTTGCTAAGATATTCTAAAGTGCTAATCCTTTCTCTTCTGAATTCCTACTGCTAATCCTCGTCTAAGAAGGATATTGGTGAATTCTACACTTGAGCTTCATTCTATTTCATATTGATATTTTACATTGAAGAATATAGTGCTGAACTTGTACTAACTTGCTCTGTCTAAAGAATGTTTCTTGTACACAACTATTCTTCTTATTTTTCTTGTAGATTGATGATTCCAAGGATTGTTTGGATCGTTGGCTAAGCAAGGGGATATTGCTTAGAGAGGCGAGCTCTAGCTTAAAGGAGTTACCAAACGAGGGGACATCGTTTGAAGAGGCAGGCTCTAACCTAGTGAAGGAGTGTTTGAGCATGGGGTATCACTTGTAAAGGTTTTGTTCCACCCATCAATGGAACAGGTTTAGTGAATCTTTTGGTGGTTTGTCAAAGGCAAGGACGTAGGGTGGGTATAAGCCAAACCTTGTAAAAATCTCTGTCTCACTCTCTCTTTCCCTATTCTTTATTTTCAGTACATATTTAAATTGCGTGGATGGTTTAAATTTGAAAATCATATAAACTACGTAGATTTGGAAATCAAGTAAACTTTAAGTTTGATTTTTGATATGGGTTGCGGAAACCAAAAAAGGAGTACGTTGGTTGAACCATTCTTTGTGGAAACCATATGGGAGTCTGTTACTTGGTTAAACACCCAAAGATAAAATAACTGAGAGTTTATTTGGATTCTGAATATTTGGAAAGAGTGATTGGATGATGCATTGAATATTATATTGAAGGAACAAATTCATATATACAGGGCTTGGTTCAAATTCATATTAACAATAGGGCTACACACAAGCTGAGAATTCTTATGATTGTTTGGTTTGATTATCATGGCAAATTGATTGGTTTGGTTGAAAAGTTGATATCTTGTTTGGTTAAGCAATAAGTGTTGTGGTTGAAGATTGAATTTTTACTTAGTTCTTGTTTGATTGATAAAATAGATAAACAAGTAAAAGAATTGGTTAAATATTAAAAGAAGTTAAGGACTTTTAAAAGAACTAAAACCAAAGTTTTAAAAGCCAATTCACCCCCCTCTTGGGAAGTTATTCTTAATTTCACATGTGAATAGGGGTGATTTCATAAGAAGAATAAGACTGAATTGCACAAAACTGGTGTGTTCGATTGACTGAACCCCAACGCACAGAACATTTCGGTCGACCGAACCTCCCCAGGGTCAATGGTTTGACCAGTTGGTCGACCTTCCTTAAAATGAGAGTCAACGCCCTGGTCGACCGAACTGGCATGTGGGAAATCTCAACACCCTGGTCAACCAAACTCCCAATTGTAAAATGGTCTGGTCGATCGAACGTTCTACTTCGGTCAACCGAACTTAGACCAATTGACCGAACCTCGGAGGTTCAAAATTGCCTTAAGTCTAGTCGACTAACACCTCAGTTCAAAAACACCCAAGTCGACCGAACTAAGTTACATGGTCAACCGAACCTTAAAAAATGGTCAAACGAACCTCTGGGATTGCTCAACTTTTACAGAAGTTAAACTGTCTTATTTTTAATTAAACTCACTTAACCTTTTTCCAAAATACCCATCGTGTCCCCAACGGCTATAATTCTTCCCAACTCTATAAATACCCCTTCATTTGTCTTAATTAGTGTGAGATCAGCAAAATCATTAAGAAAAATCCTCTCAAATTTTATACTCATTTTTTCATCCTTTCTTAGTTGTTTATTTGGAAAATCATTTTCAAAGAGAGTGTTTTATTTATATTGAGCATTTTGTTTTACTCTCATCTTGCATTCATTTTTCAAATCATATCGTTTAAGAGAAAATCCATAGTTTTTTCCACATATTTTATTTGATAAATATCCTTGAGAGTAAATCATTCTTGGCTTGTAAATCTTGCACGTCCATTGCAAGATTTAAAGGCTCACGTTCTTGTGTTTGCAAAAATATTTTGAGCCATAACCCTAGACTCTACAACACTTCATTTAGAAAAATATTTTTGGAGAAAAAGTTTTATTTGAGCATAAAATCTTTGAGCACTCATTATACCCATTTTTATTCAAAGATTATTTTTGTGAAATTCATATTCTCACATTGAACTTATTTTCATATCATACATGAGTGTATTTTGAGCTATAATGTTGTACACATCTACTTGTATTAGAATCATATTTTGTTGTATAAAATATTTTATTTGATTATCTTTTGTATTCCCGACATATAGTCGGAAGAGGGAGGCTAGCCCTGTTAATAGTCCCAGACTGGTTCAGACCCGGTTAAGAGAACTAGGTACACCATCTTGGTGAGGTGTTGTAAGCGGTGTCGCTCCACCCGTGAAGTGAGAAACTTAGTGGAATGCTCTTGCTTGTTAGTTTGATGCAAGGACGTAAGCAGTATTTGCCGAACCCCGATAACATTTCTTGTGCATATTTTTATTTTTTACAATTTAAATTTCGGAACTTGAATGTTCATGATTTATTATTGTGAATGATTGAGTTTATAATTGCATAGACAAATCCTAGGTTTGTGTAATACTGATTGTTGGATTAGTTGAATGTAGGACAAAATTTTAAATACCCAATTCACCCCCCTCTTGGTAATATACCCATTCCAACACATACCTAGTGGAGGTAGGCGTGGACGAGGAACTAGGGTTTTAGGTTGAAATATATATATGCATGGTCGGTAGATAGGCGCATCTTGATCAGTAGATCAATTTCGGTTTATTTTTTTTAATAAAAATTTTTCTTGTTTTGCACTAGAGCGTTTTTCTACACAATAGACTCATCGACGAGTGCACACGTTCATTGACGAGTGTTCTACACTCATTCATTGATGGGATCATGGGTTTGTCGCCAAGTGGTCTGTTTGAAATTTTAGAGGTCTCAGTATTTTCTCATCAATGATAAAAAATGTTCATTGTTGAGTGGCCCTCATGTTTTCGTCAACAAGGTCAAGGATTCATTGATGAGCTGCCTTATTTTTAGCCCAATTCAACCTAGGATAAGTGAATGTAAATTTTCATAGAAATCATGCATCCTAAGGTCCATCTTTTTGTTATTTTGAGCTCCCAACTATATCGTATAAGTTATGTGTTGACCTTATAGATCATGCCCGGTTTTGATATTGACAAATACTTGTTATATCAAATGGGTGTTTGCGGTTATATGTAGGAACTCAAATTGACAGATCATAATGCACAAAGAGAAAGTGAAGATGAAGACCCAAATTGTATTGTATTGTATTTCATTTTTATGTAAAGGGTCTCTAATAGTAATTAGGTTCTATGATTTTTAATAAGCACACACACATCACATGAATGATCTAATACGTAAGTTCAAACCAAACATAATTGAAACAGGACCTAGAAATGACCCTAGGACACTCATTATTGCACATGTATGTGTTAGTCATTTGAATAGTGTATTTATTGGTTGAAGTCGAGAATTCATGTTCATTTTGCCCTTGGTCAATAGACCAAGGATCGGGTCAATTGGTTGACCACGACCTGGTCGACCAAACTCCTGTAGTTCATTTGGCCCCGGTCAACCGAACCTCCTAGGAAGTCAACATTTTGACTTATGGTCGACTGAGAGAAAATTACATTGCACTAGCCTGGTTGATTGAGTTCACATATGTGGGAACGCAACAGTTTGGTCGACTGACAGGCTTAGTTCAAATTGACCTTGGCCAACCAAACCCCGCAAGAATTGAAAATTTGCCTTCAAACTTATATGAACGTCGATTGAGAGCACAATTCATTTATAGCACAATCGACTGAACCCCAAGAACATGGGTCAACCAAACTTGTCCGTGTTGACCGGTGCTCTCAAGCTGGACCTATTTTTTACTGCAATTAATTTAGTTAAACAAGATTAACTTAATTAAATAATATTAAAAATTTTCTAATTATTCCAACCGTGTCCTCAACGGTTATAATTCAGGAAAAGTCTATAAATACCCCTTCATTTGGAATGATTAGCAACTTGATTAGAAAACTTGATTAAAAATTCTTTCTCAAATTTTAAAATTCCTACTATTCATTTCTAAGCTCCATTCACTCACACTTACCTTCTGCTATTGCCAAAATCCTTCGTAAGTTTGTTTTGAGTGATTGTTTGCTCTAAAGGTTTGCTCTCCCTTGGTTTGTGATTGATTGATACAATTTTTCTTGAGAGCCGAACCTAAGTATTTTTAGGGGACTTTGTCTATAAGTCTCTCCTAAGAAGATTTCCATTAAACTCCTGAGTATTGTATATGCATTGCAATATCTTGTGAAGTTTGTATTTGTTTTTGGATTGCAAAGTCTTTTCAAAACATCTCCAAATATTTTGTGTGATTTATTTTGAAATACCCTTGAAAAGATATTTTTTTATGTGATAAAAATATTTTTTGCAATATTCATTGATCTATATATCATTTGCTAAATACAAAGATTAAATTTCTTTTACAAACCAAGCATATACATTACTTGAGCTTTATATAATGAGATAACCTGTTGGTTGAACTATTTAAGATTTGATTGATATCTTTGCTTGAGCACATTGATTGAACATCTTGTGATACATAACGTATGTTGCTTGCACTGTCACGCACTAATTACATCAATTACAAATATATTTGAGAGTTGATATAATAAACCACATTGGCTTACATATTATTTCATATTGGTGACGTATGTGATTGCGCATAACTGGGTACATATCTGTTTTATATGAAAGCATAATCACTGTACCAAAATTCTTTGATTGTAAAATCTGCGTGTTTCCAGGCGTGGCCTGACGGGGCGGTAATCTAGCCCGGTAAGGATTGGTTGTAAAGTTTGAGGTCAGCCCTATGCTAATTGACATAGTTTGTTTAGGTGCCGCTCCACCTGTTTAAGTGAGCAATTATAGTCATAATCCTTGTGCTTTTTAGCCAAGGCAGGGATGTAGGCAATTGGCCAAACCTCGATAACATTTTTGTGTGTCACTCTTACAACTGATTTACATTACTTGCACTAGATTGACCATAGGGTTTTCAATATATGTTGTTAGGAAATTTACCTAGGGCTTAAATTTTTGAAAGTACTAGTTTACCCCCCTCTTGGGATCACGGTAAAGCTAACAAATGGTATGAGAGCCCCGTAGCATAGACTAACTGTTATTTTGAAAAAGATCACATATGACTCATAGCTTTGTGATCCCTTTCCCTGAGAGACCATCTTCCATACGACCTCCTGTTTTCAGCGGTGCTAATTACACCTTCTGGAAATAGAGGAAGCGCATCTACCTTTAGAATACTGATTGGAAGGTGTGGAGGATTGTCTCTGAGGGAAATTATGTCCCTATGAAAATTGAAGGTGCGACTAGGGTTCCTAAGACTAAGGATGAATATGATGATGATGATATGAAATAAGTCAGTTTAAATGCCACTGCTATGAATATTTTGTACTGTAGTCTTGATGTAAATGAATTTAACAAAATTATGGCATCTTCTACTACAAAAGAAGTATGGGATAAGTTAGAGGTCACATATGAGGGTACTAGGGATGTGAAAGATAGTAGGATAGATATGTTGACTAGTGAGTGTGAGGCCTTTAGGATGAATGTAGGTGAGTCCATTCAAAGCATGTCCACTAGATTCACACACATCATAAACTCACTACATGCATTAGGAAAGACCTATCCCACATATGAGATGATTAGGAAGATCCTTAGAGGCTTGCCTCTTGTCTGGGAAGCCAAGGCTACGACCATTGCTGTGGGTAGAGACCTTAAGGCCATGACTCTAGATGAATTGATAGGTTCCCTGATCACCTGTGAATTAGCTATAAATTAGAGAGTAAATGAACAAAATAGGGAAAAGAAAGTGACTGCATTGAAAACCTCCACTAATACATCTAGTGAATGCAGTGAACCTGACACGGATGATGATATGACTATGCTTACTAGAAAATTTAGCAGATTCTTCAGGAAGAACATAAAGTCATACAAAAAATATAGGGATTCTACATCTGAGAAGAGAGAGTCTAGAAAAATAAAAGAAAAGTCAAATGCTCCCACATGTTACAATTGCAACAAAGTTGGGCACATCAAGCCAGACTGCCCACTACTGAAAAAAAGGCTAAGAAGAAAAAAAGCCATGAAGGAAAGCACCTCATGAGACAAATTAAACAGCAGTGACTCAGAATCAAACCACAGCGACTCAAAGGTTGCCAATCTGTGTTTGATGGCACACGGTGATAAGGTATCATCTTCCTAGTCATAATCTTCATATTATTCATCTGATGATTGTGATTCTAATTACATGCCTACGTTTGGAGAATTACAATTTGAATATATTTGTGTGCTAAACTGTTGAGTAAAATGACCAAAGAAAATGATGATTGGAAAAATAAATGTGAAAATTGGTCAAAATTGTTTGATATTGCAAAAACCTCTTATGCTTCTATTTTAAAAGAAAAAGATGTGACCATTGTTGAGCTTGAGAGGAAATTGGAGGATAGCTCCAAAATCATTTTTAAATTCATCGAGGCAAAATGCAATTTTGAAAAACTACTTGGTGCCCAAAGAAACTCCTTAAGTAAAGAAGGTCTTGGTTTTAGTGGTATTAAAAATGTTAGACGACCTAATCTTTACTTAGGACATTTTACACATGAGTCAAAATCTCATGTTCCTCCTAAAGATCCTAAGTGTAAAATAAAATATTTTAAATGTAAACAAATTGGTCATGTTCAATTTGATTGTCCACTTAGGAATAAGCATGCTAGGATTATGAAAGTATGGGTAGTTAAGGGTGATCCTACTACAAACCCCCATTGACCCAACTAAATTTGGGGACTAGCATCAGTTATCTAGTTCATCTTGCATGAATGCCTAAGATTGTCCTCCTCCAAGGACAGGTGGTACTTGGATAGCGGGTGCTCATGACACATGACTAGCGACAAGGGAAAATTCACTTCAATCATTCCCAAGGATGGAGGTTATATGACATTTGGGACAACGCAAAAGGACACATCATCTGGGTAGGTAAGGTTGGTAAGGATTCCTCTATTACTATTGAAAATGTTTTATTGGTTGATGGGCTGAAGCATAATAGAAAGGTAAGTCAATTGTGTGACATAGGATATAAGGTATCTTTTGAAAATGATAAATGCATAATAGAAAATAAATTAGATCACAAAGCGCTTTTTACTGTTGATCGCCATGATAATGTTTATACTACTTCTCTTGATAACTTAGCTTCATAACAAGTCACTTGTTTTTCAACTATAAATAAAGCTAGTTGGTTATGGCATAGGCACTTAGGGCATGCTAGCATGGACTTGTTGTCAAAACTTGTTAGAAAAGAATTAGTAAAAGGCTTGCCTAAAATGTCATTTGTTAAAGATAAAATTTGTGATGCATGTCAAATGGGTAAGTAAACAAAATCTAGCTTCAAAAAAAAGAAATTCATATCTACCACTCGACCACTTGAAATGCTTCATTTGGAAATTCTATGCAAAGTCTAGGTGGTAAATAATATGTTTTTGTAATTGTAGATGACTTTTCTAGATTCACATGGGTGTTATTTCTTGCACATAAAAATGAATCATGTGAACAGTTTACCAAACTTTGTAGGAGATTTCCAAATGAAAAGGGATATAAGATAACTCATATAAGAAGTGATAGAGGTACAAAATTTAAAAATGAAGGCATAGAAAATTATTTTGACTTAGAGGGTATCTCACATAACTTTGTTGCACCTAGGATACCTCAACAAAATGGAGTGGTAGAAAGAAAGAATAGGTCACTACAAGAAATGGGTAGAACTATGCTAAATGAACATAACTTACCTAAATATTTATGGATCGAGGCCATAAATACTGCATGTTATGTTCTGAATAGGGTGTTGATTAGACCGTTAATTAATAAAACCCCTTATGAATTGTGGAACAACCATAAAACTAATATTTCCTATTTTCATGCGTTTGGTTGTAAATGCTTTATGCTTAGGGATAATGAACACCTAGGGAAATTTGATTCTAAATTTGATGAAGGTAATTTCTTAGGTTATGCACTTAATAGTAAAACATATAGAGTTTTCAATAAAAGAACATTGACTGTCATTGAACATAGTCATGTTGTGTTTGATGACTCTAATTCATTTTTTAAGAAAGATGATGAAGATGATATTAATATTAGAAAATGCTTAGATAAATTATCTATTGAAAACAATGCAAGTGAAAACCCCAGAAGTGAATGAAAAATCATCTGAAGGTAATGAAAATCAGGACTTGCCCAGAGATTGGAAATTCACTAGAAATCATCCTATAGATCAAATCATAGGTGAACCATCTCGTGGTGTAGCCACAAGATCCTCCTTGAGAAATCTAGTAAATCATTCTGCTTTCTTATCCCAAGAAGAACCTAAAAATATTAAAGAAGCCATAGAGGATGAGTCTTGAGTGATGTCCATGCAAGAAGAACTTAATCAAGTTGAAAAAAGCAAAGTATGGACTCTAGTTCCTAGGCCTAATGATCACACAATTATTGGAACTAAATGAGTATATAGAAATAAGAAAGATGAGAATGGGGTAGTAACTAAGAATAAGGCTAGACTAGTTGCCCAAGGGTATAATCAGGAGAAGGGGATTGACTTTGATGAAACATATACTCCTGTTGCTAAGTTAGAAGCCATTCGTATGCTACTTGCTTATGCTGCTTTTAATAATTTTAAACTGTTTCAAATGGATGTTAAAAGTGCTTTTCTAAATGGTTATATTAATGAAGAAGTATATGTAGAAGAACCACTTGACTTTGAAAATCATAAATATCTAGATCATGTTTACCGGTTGTCTAAAGTCTTGTATGGTTTGAAACAAGCTCCTAGAGCTTGGTAAGAGAGGCTTAGTGGGTTTCTACTAGAAAATGGGTTTACTCGTGGCAAAATTTATACTACACTCTTCATTAAATCCAAAAATGATTATATGCTCCTTGTTCACATTTGTGTGAACGATATCATTTTAAAAGCAACTAATGATGAGTTGTGTAATGAGTTTGCCAAATGCACGCAAAGTGAATTTGAAATGAGCATGATGGGTGAACTTAGTTTCTTCTTAGGGCTATAAATTAAACAAGTTAAACATGGAACTTTCATATGCCAATCTAAATATATCGGGGACTTGCTAAAGAAATTTAATATGGAAGATTGTAAAATTCTTGGTACACCTATGAACTCTTTCATTAAGCTTGATAAAGATGAGAAAGGGATCCCTGTTGATGTAAAATTGTATCATGGCATGATTGGAAGTCTCCTATATCTTACTGCCAGTAGGCCTGATATTATGTTTAGTGTGTATATGTATGCTAGATTTTAGACTATCCCTAAGGAATCCCATCTAAAAGTAGTTAAAAGAAATCCTTAGGTATCTAGTTGGGACTATAGAGTTAGGCTTGTGGTATCCTAAGCATATTACCTTCAAGATTATGTGTTATACTGATGCTGACTTTGCCGATAGTAAGGTTGATAGAAAAAGTACCAGCGGCACTTGTCACTATTTAGGACAATCTCTTATTTTTTGATTCTCCAAGAAACAAAACTCAATTGCCTTATCCACAACCGAAGCAAAATATATTGCGGCTAGAAGTTGTTGTGCCCAAACTCTTTATATGAAACAACAAATTATGGATTTTGGATTGCACTATGATACAATACCGATTAAATGTGATAATACTAGTGCAATCAAGATTTTTAAAAATCCTATCTCACATTCACGAACTAAACACATTGAGATTAGACATCACTTCCTTCATGATCATGTGTAGAAAGGGGATGTTACACTTGAGTTTGTATGCACTAATGAACAGTGGGCGAACATATTCACTAAACCACTTCTTGAAGATAGGTTCATACAAATTAGACGTGAGTTAGGTATAATTGACAGTAGAGAGGCTTCTTAGATGTTTCATAGTTTGCATAAATTTAGGGGGAGCTCTCAAGTGAAGTTTACAAGTCTTAGCAATTAATATTATTGTTGATATGTCTTATTGCCTTAGACTTTGTGAATATTGATTATTACTTGTGTGTATAATTCTTATATCTATAGCACGTTAATGATGGATTCTATGTTTGATTGCTTTAATCATACTAGAACTGTTTGAGTAATTGTAGATAAACTGTTAAGATTTATAAACTCAAATAGGTTATTATTTATAGAGGATCTATTTTGGAAAGTTCTATTTTCAAACAGTACTCTGCCGAAATTTTTCAAAAAATCTTGCTAAAACTTATAATGTATAAATATTGTATTGCCTAGAGCTCTTAATTCTTATGATCTTTTTTTTCTGTTGCTGAAAGAGGGAGATGAAGAGGCAAAAATATTTAGGGGTAAAATTTATCTTAAAATTGATATTTATTCAATGCATATTGATAGGGGGAGCCTTCTTAGGCTATACCCATATTTTTGTTTGACGTATTTTTCATCATCAAAAAGGGGGAGAATGTTGACCTTATAGGTCACGCTTGATTTAGATAATGAAAAATACCTATGATATTTAATGGGTGTTTGACGTTATGTGCAGGAACTCAAATTGACAGATCATAATGCACAAAGAGAAAGTGAAGATGAAGACCCAAATTGTATTGTATTGTATTTCATTTTTATGCAAAGGGTCTCTAATAGTAATTATGTTCAATGATTTATAATAAGCACACACACATCACTTGCATGATCTAATATGTAAGCTCAAACATAATTAAAACAGAACCTAGAAAGGACCCTAGACACTCACCATTGCACATATATGTGTTAGTCATTTGAATAGGGTGTTTATTGGTTGAAACAGGACCAAAATGCACTAAATGTGCACATTTGGTCAACTGACAATTCATGTTCATTTTTCCCCCAGTCGACTAACCAAGGACCAGGTCAACTGGTTGACCACAACCCGGTCGACCGAACACTTGTAGTTCATTTGGCCCCGGTCGACCAAACCTCCTTGGAAATCAACATTTTGACTTCCTGATCGATAGAGAGAAAATTACATTACACCAACTTGGTCGACCGAGTTCACACGTGTGGGAACTCAACAATCTTGTTGACCGACAGACTCAATTCAAATTGACCCTGGTTGACTGAACCTCGCAAGAATTGAAAAATCGCCTTCGGACTTATATGCCTAGTCGACCAAGACCGCAACTCATTTCTAGCCCGGTCGATCGAACCCCAAGAACTTGGGTCGACTGAACTTGTTTTGGTCGACCGGTGCTCTAGTGTTGGACCTATTTTTTTAGCGTGGTTAACTCAGTTAAACAAAGTAAACTTAATTAAATAATATTAAAACATTTCTAATTATTCCAACCATGTCTTAAATGGTTATAATGCAGGGAAAGTCTATAAATACCCCTTCATTTGCAATGATTAGAAACTTGATTAGCAAACTTGATTAAAAACTCTCTCTTAAATTTCAAAATTCCTACTATTCATTTCTAAGCTCCATTTACTCATACTTACCTTCTACTATTGCCAAAATTCTTTGTAAGTTTGTTTTGAGTGATTGTTTGGTCTAAAGGTTTGCTCTCCCTTGGTTTGTGATTGATTGATACAATTTTTCTTGGGAGCCAAACCTAAGTATTCTTAGGGGACTTATTCTATAAGTCTCTCCTAAGAAGACTTCCATTAAACTTCTGACTATTGCATATTCATTGTAATATCTTGTGAAGTTTGTATTTCTTTTTGGATTGCAAAATCTTATCAAAACATCTTCAAAAATATTGTGTGATTTATCGTGACATACCCTTAAAAAGATATTTGTTTATGTGATAAGAATCTTTGTTACAATATTCATTGATCTATATATCATTTGTTGAATACAAAGATTAATCTTCTTTTGCAAACCAAGCATATGCATTACTTGAGCTTTATACAATTAAGATAACCTCCTGGTTGAACTATTTAAGATTTGATTAATATCTTTGTTTGAGCACATTGATTGAACATCTTATGATACAAAGAGTATATTGCTTGCACTCTCACGCACTGATTACATCAATCGAAAATATATTTGAGAGTTCATATAATAAACCACATTGAGCTTTCATACTTTTTCATATTGGTGGTGTATGTGATTGTGCGTAACTGGGTACATATCTGCTTTACATGAAAGCATAATCACTATACTAATATTCTTTTATTGTAAAATCTGAGTGTTTCCAGGCGTGGCCTGAGCGGGCGATAATCTAGCCTGGTAAGGATTGGTTATAAAGTTTAAGGTCAGCCCTGTGCTAATTAACTTGGTTTGATTAGGTGTTGCTCCACCTGTTTAAGTGAGCAATTGCAGTCATAATCCTTGTACTTGTTAGCCAAGGCAGGGACATAGGCAATTGGCTGAACCTTGATAACATTTCTACGTGTTACTCTTACTTTACTACTTTCAAGTGCTTGTGTTGTTAATTAGATTGCTTCATTTAATTACTAGTACATATTACAACTAATTTACATTACTTGCACTAGATTGACCATAGGGTTGTCAATATATTGCTATTAGGAAATTTACCTAGGGCCTAAATTTTTAAAAGTACTAATTCACCCCACCTCTTGGGATCATGGTATAGCTAACATTATGTAGATACAAGCAATACTAAATACCCATTACACTTGAAAAACTTGCCATTTCTTCATTCTTTTGTCTTTCTAATTCCATGGAGTATGCCAGGTTCTATACGTTTTAGGTTCCTCATGCCTTCCATGACATCCTTACCTTCCATGCATGTTAGGTAATGATTATGTTCAGAATCTCAATGCACAGGTAAGATACTATGTGATTTGACATTATCAAGATGGGATTAGACTCATAGAGTAAACAATCTCCCCCTTTTTGATAATGACAAATACACAAGAAAAAATAAATATTCTCTCCCCCTTTTCTAACAATATGGCAATGTAATCCAAAAAATATTACAAAGAAAATTTTTCTCTAATAAATATTCTCTCCCCCTTTTGACATCAATCAAAAAGGTATACAAAAACATACATGGTTAAATATTTTGCCTCTAAGCAATTTATCTCTCCCCCTTTCTTAAAATATAGGTATTTTTTGAAATCAAATTTCATGTTTAACATACAACATCATTTCAATCGACATTGATATAGGTAAACAATTCAGTTAATTAAAGTTTAAAATTCATGTGCACATCAACATGTATTCTAGATCCATAAAATATTTAGCATGGAATAGCAATTATTTAATTTTAATTTAAGTTGCTCCCCCTTAGTTATGTATTCTAATATATATGTAGATAACTTTTTTACTGTGCATTAGCCCTAACTCACATCTAATTTGGATAAACCTATCCTCCGGAAGTGGTTTTGTAAATATGTCGGCCCATTGTTCATCTGTGCACACAAAATCAAGTGCCATATCACGCTTTTGCACATGGTCACGTGGAAAATGATGTCTAATTTCTATGTGCTTAGTTTGTGGATGTGATATAGGATTCTTTGAGATATTTATTGCACTCATATTGTCACACTTTAAAGGAATAGATTCATAGTGCAATCCATAGTCCATTAGTTGTAACTTTATATATAGCTTTTGAGCACAACATCTTCCAGTCGGTATGTATTCAGCCTCGCCTGTGGACAATGCAACTGAATTCTATTTCTTGGAAACCAAGAAACTAGGGATTGTCTCAAAAGGTGACAAATGCTGCTAGTGTTTTTTCTATCTACTTTACTATCGAAAAATTCAGCATCAAAATTGCTAAAAATCTCAAGAGAAGTGTACTTAGGATACCATAATCCAAGTTCAATAGTTCCAATACGGTATCTAAGTATTCTTTTTAACTACTAATAAATGTGACTCTTTAGGTGCAGCGTGAAATCTTGCACCCAAGCATACGCCAAACATAAAATTAGGCCTAGTAGCAGTCAAGTATAACTGACTACCTATCATTCACGGTAGAGCTTAACATCCACCACTATACCTTGCTCATCCTTATCTAATTTTGTGGAAGAACTGTTGACCTTATATGTCACACCCAGTTTTGAAAATGACAAATACCTATTGTATTTGATGACTATCTAAAGATATGTGCAAGTATATAATTGACAAATCAAAATGATGACACAAGAAGTAGAGGTTGAAGACCCCGAAGACCATATATATGTTGTACTTTAATTTCATTTTATGTACTGAGGTATTGTAATAGTAAATAAGAAAAAAATAGTTTGTAATAATTAAATGCATCACATGCATGTTATGATAGGTAAGCTCAAAAAGACCTAGAATTACCTTAGGACCCACATGCATGCATAAACATATGTGCTTATATGAACAGGGTTAATGTATAAGGGAAATATAACCAAATTGCATTAAAAATGCATGTTCGGTTGACCGAACTTGAATGTATAAAAACATTCAGTCGAACTAATCGGTCAAAGGTCAACATTTTGACCATAGCTTACTCGATCGTACCGTGCCAAGTTCATATAACTTAGCCAACCGAACTCCCACCGGGTCAACGTTTGACTCCCTGGTCAACCGACCAGATTTATACGGGCAACACTCTGGTTGACTGAAACCCCACGTAGGAGATTTCAACTACCCGGTCAACAAAACTTCATAGTTCAAAACATACTGATCGACCGAACTGCGCGAATTTGGGAAAATCGCCATTAAGACCCTTAGTCCGGTCGACCGAACTCTCAGTTCATTTTTTGCGCGGTCGACCTAACTCTGTCACTTGGTCAACCGAACCTCAACTTCAATCGACCGGTGCTCTCGGGTTGGACAATTTTTTTTACTGCGGTTAAATTTTTTAAACGAGGTTAATTGTGCTAAAATGTTTTAAAACAATCCTAATACTACCCTATGTGTCCTAGATAGTTATAATTATGGGTTACTCTATATATACCCCCTCATTTTAAAGATTAGCACCTAATTAGCAATCTTGATTAGAAAAACTCTCTAAAATTCAAAAATCTCATATACTTATTTTGAAGCCTCCTACACTCACTCTTGCTAGTTCTTATTGCTAAAATCCTTTTGTATGTGTGTGCTTGAGTGTTCTTATGATTAAGCTTTTGCTCTCCCTTGCTTGGTTGATTGAGATTATTTTCCTTGAGAGCAAAACTTTATGTTTTTCCTATGAGACTCTATTGATAAATCCTCCTTAGGAAAGCTTCATTTGAGCTTTTGAGTACTGCATTTTCATTGCAATATCTCAAGGAGTTCACATGGTATTTTAATTGCTAAAAATACTTTTCAAATCATTTTCAAAATCTCATGTGGTTTACTTTGAGAAATATTTGTTGAGATATTTTTCCATGTGTTAAAAGATCTTTGTAGCAATATCCTTTGATTGTCTTTTACCATCTTGAACACCAAGATCAAATTGTTTTAATAAACTAAATCTGAATATCTATTGAGGTTTTTATTTTGAGAAAAATATTTGTCGATATATTTAAAGTGTGCTAAAGATCTTTGTTTGTGCATTGTGATTAAAATAATTATTTAGACACAAGGATCATATCACTTACCCTCTCACACACTGATTGCAATATTTGCATAAATATTCGAGAGTAGACTTTTGGAGAACATTGAGCTTACTTTATCATATCGTTCGGTGGTATATTGCTTAGATTGAGTGCATATCTGCTTTACGGAGAAGCAAAATCACTGTACCGATTTCATCATTGAGAAATACTGTTGTATTCCAGGTGTGGCCTACGGGAGTGGCAATCCTGTCTAGTAAGGATTGTTTGTAAAAGTTGAGGTCAGCCCTATGCTGATTGACTTCCTTGTTTAGGTGCCGCTCCACTTGTTAAGTGAGCCTTATAGTGGTAATCCTTGTGCTTGTTAGCCAAGGTAGGGACGTAGGTAGTTTGCCGAACCTCGATAACATTTATGGGTATCATCTCTTATTTACCACTTTCTGGTGCATGCTTGGTTGATTTTATCGCATGATTTAATTTCCCCTGCATATTTAAATTGATTTAATTTATCTGCATTAGATTGACCATAAAGTTGTGTAATATTGCTGTTAGGGGATTGACCTAGGATATAAATTTTTGAAAATACCAATTCACCCCCTCTTGGAATTACGATAAAGCTAACAATTGGTATCAGAGCCAAGTAGCATAGATTTAATAGTTAATTTGCAAAAGATCTAGGATGATTCATAGCACTGTGACCCATTTCCCTGAGAGATCCTCTTCCACACAACCTCCAGTTTTCAGTGGTGTTAATTACACCTTCTGGAAATAGAGGATGCGCATCTACCTTCAAAATATAGATTGAAAGGTGTAGAGGATTGTATTTAAGGGAAATTATGTTCCTATGAAAATAGAGGGTGAGACTAGAGATCCTAAAACTGAGGAACAATATGATGATGATGATATAAAAGCTATTACTTTGAATGCCACTGCTATGAATAATTTATATTGTGGTCTTGATGTGAATGAGTTTAATAGAGTAATGGCATGTGATGTTGCAAAAGAAGTCTGATATAAATTAGAAGTCACATATGAAGGTATGAGGGATGTAAAAGATAGTAGGATAGATATGCTGACTAGTGAATATGAGGCTTTTAGGATGAATTTAGGTGAGTCCATTCAGAGAATGCATACCAGATTCACACATACTATAAATTCACTACATGCATTAGGTAAGACCTATCTTATATATGAGATGATTAGGAAGATCCTTAAAGGCTTGCCTCCTGTTTGGGAAGCTAAGGCTATGACCATTTATGAGGGTAGAGACCTTAAAGCCATGACATTAGATGAATTAATAGGTTCACTGATCACCTATGAACTAGCTATAAATGAGATATTTAATGAACATAATAGGGTGAAGAAGATGACTGCATTGAAACCTTCCATTAATACATCTAGTGAATGCAGCGAACCTGATTCTGAGGATGATATGACCATGCTAACTAGAAAATTCAACAAACTTTTCTGTAAGAATAGAAAACCATACAAAAGGTATAGGGAGTCTGCATTCGAGAAGGGAGAGTCTAGTAAAAACAAAGAAAAATCAAATGCTCCTTTGTGCTACAATTGCAACAAGGTTGGACACATCAAACTAGATTGCCCACTATTGAAAAATGATGCTAGGAAAAAGAAGAATGCCATGAAAGCAAGCACTTCATAGGATAAATTAAGCAACAGTGACTTAAACTCAGACCATAGCGACTCGGAGGTTGCTAATCTATGCTTGATGGCACTTGATGATGAGGTATCATCTTCTTGTTCTCTATGTTGACCTTATTGGTCATGCCCGATTTTGATTATGACAAATACTCATTGTATCTAATAAGTGTTTGAGTTTTTGTGCAGGAACTAAGAGTGTTAAGATCAAGATGTGCACAATGCAAGTAAAGCCTAAAGACCAATTTCTATTCAAGGTTGTAATATATTTCATTTTATTGATCTGTAATAGTTACTAGGGGCTCTGGTTTGTAATAAGCTCACACATATCACATGTATAATAATACGTAAGCTCAAACAAACCGTGAATGAGAAAGGACCTTAGAAAGACCTTAGGGATTTCCCTGTGGTCGACCGACACCGTACTTTTTCGGTGTCTTGATTTTGGACATAAATGACCCTAGGACACTCACATTTGCACATATGCTTGTTAGGCACTTGAATAGGGTTCATATGTTTCGAAATAGGACCAAAATGCACACTTGGTGCACTTTTGGTCGACCGAACCAGGCAGTTTATTCTGCCCTGGTCGACCGAACGAGGCTTGGGTCAACAGTTGACCAAGGCCCTGGTCGACCGAACCAGGTAGTTCAAAAAGCCCTGGTCGACTAAAACCTCCCTAGGTCAAATATTCGTCCATTTGGTCGACCGAGCCAATTTTGTACACTAACTACCTGGTCGACCAAGGGTCCTTGGGAAAAATCCCAGCGGTATAGTCGACCGAACCAGCCAGTTCAAAATGGCCTGGTCGACCGAACCTTGAAAAATTGGAAAGTCACCCTCTCCTAGTTGACTAAGCCTTTAGTTTAAAATTCCTCTAGTCGACCGAATCATATGAGGCTTAGTCGACCAAAACATTTCTAGTCGACCGGACCTCTGGGATTGCCTTGATTTTTACCATGGTTAAATATTTTTTAAACAGGGTTAAAATACTTTAAGCATCATTAAACTTCCCTAATAATACCCAGTAGGTCCCCAACGGTCATATTTTCTCCCATGCCTATATATGTGAGATCATTTGTGAAAATGAATGATGGATTAACCACTTTGATTAGGAGAAATTCTCTAAAATTTCCAAATCTTATAATACTCTTATTTGAGCCTCCTACACTCATACTTACATTCTCATACTAATTAAACCCTTTGTAAGTTGATTGAGTGCTAGTCTAAATAGGTTTGCTCTCACATACTTGATTGATTGATTCAATTTTTATGAGAGTTAAACCTAAGTGTTCTTAGGGGGCTTTTGCTAATAAGCCTATCCTAAGAAGACTTACTTAAGCTTCTGAGTATTGCATTTGTGTTGCAATATCTTAGGAAGCTTGCATTTTTTTTGGGTTGCAAAATCATTTTCACAACATACTCAAATATCTTGTGTGATTTATATTGATACATTCGTGAAAGATATTTGTGTTTGTGATAGTGATCTTTGTTGCAATATTCTTTCACTCATATATTATTTGCTAAATACAAAGATTGTATATCTTTTGCAAACCAAGCATATGCATCATTTAATACTTACATGCTTGAGATATCTTGCTGATTGAAATACTTGAGACTCGACATCTTTGTGTGAACTTATTTGATGAATATCTTATGATACAAAGATTGCTTATTTGACACTCCCACGTACGCATTACATTGATAGAAAATACTTTTGAGAGTTGAACCATCTAGACCACATTGAGCTTACATATTGAATCATATTTGTGGTGTATGCTATTACGCGAATTTGGGTACACATCTGCTTTACACGAAAGCACAATCACTGTACCATCTGCTTATATACACATTTTTTGTATATCGAGGCACAGGCCTAGAGAGGGAGACTAGCCCTAGAATAGTCCCGGATTCGCTTAGACCCGATTAGGAAAGCTAGGTTCGTCATCCTGTTAAGGCGTGTAGGTTGAGGTCAACCCCGCTAATTGACCTGATTAAGGTTAAGGTCAGCCCTGTGTTAATTTGACCTGGTTGTAAATGGTGCCACTCCACCCTTAAGTGAGCTATTAGTGGAATCCTTGGGCTTGTGAGCTAGAGGCGGGGACGTAGGCACAGTTGGTCGAACCCCGATAACATATCGTGTGTTTGTTTATATTTCTGCACTTTATATTTACTGCACGCGTATGTTATTATGTGGATGATGTGCTTGATTTAAATTTCCAAATATTATACTTATCAGCGTATTTTGAACTACATAGAAAGTCCCTAGGTTTTAATATCTTGCCAACATCTAGTTCAACATAGGAGAAAAGTTTAAAATTCCAATTCACCCCCCCCCCCCCCAATCTTGGGAATACACCATTTCTAACACTTTATCTTCATATTATTCTTCTGATGATTGTGATTTTGATAACATGCCTACTTTTAGAAAATTGCAATTTGAATATATTCGTGTGTCTAAACTGTTGAATAAAATGACCAAGCAAAATGATGTTTTGAAAAAGAAATGTGAAAATTGGTCAAAATTATTTAAAATGGCAAAAAATTCCCATACTTCGATTCTTAACGAAAAGGATTTGAAAATTGATGACCTTGTAAGAAAATTGGAGGATAGCTCCAAAATTGTTTTTAAATTCACCAAGGGCCAATGCAATTTTGTAAGATTACTTGGTGCCCGAATAAATTCTCTAAGTAAAGAGGCTCTTGGTTTTAATGGTGTTGAGAATGTTAGACGACGTAATCTTTACTTGAGACATTTTATACGTGAATCAAAATCTCAAATCCCATCCAAAGATCCTAAGTGTAGAACGAAATGTTTTTAATGCAACCAAATCGGTCACATTCAATTTTATTGCCCACTTAGAAATAAACGCGTAAAAATTAGAAAGGTATGGGTAGTTAAGGGTGATCCAGTTGCTAACCCCCGTGGACCCAATAGAATTTGGGGACCAACGCCAGTTACTTAGTCTATCTTGCAAGTATGTTTGAGATCATTCTCTTCAAAGGACATGTGGTACCTAGATAGCAGGTGCTCATGCACCTGATTGGTGACAAGGCAAAATTCGCATCCATCACTCCCAAGGATGGAGGATATGTGACGTTCGGCAACAATGCAAAGGGGCACATCATTGGCGTAGGTAAGGTTGGTAAGGAACCTTCCCTTGTTATTGATAATGTATTATTGGTTGATGGATTGAAACATAACTTGCGGAGCATTAGTCAATTGTGTGATAAAGGATATAATGTATCATTTGAAAATGATAAATTCATAGTTGAAAATAAATTAGATCATAAAGTTCTTTTTACTATAGATTGCCATGAAAATGTATATACTACTACTTTTGATAACTTAGCTTCACAACAAGTAACTCGTGTTGGCCTAACAAGGCTTACAATTCATATTTTGATGATAACAAATCACGATAAGTTTCATGTGGTTTGTTTCAAGTGAAATTCATTCAGGAAGAAGGCAAAGCTTAAGGAAATTCCAAGCTCAAAAGGATGATAAAGCTCATGATGAATATACTATGCAAAAGAGAAAGATGATCAAAAGCTCAAAGATGATGTATGATCATGGAAGAACAAGGACTTACTTGAAGATCAAAAGTATAGAGTTTTAAGGATGCTTCTATGTAAGTACTTCATGTAAACTTTAATATAAACTGAATTGAAGCTCTTATAAATCAAAAGAAACAAAGAAATATATTTTTAGAAAAAACCCTAAAATATGTTTTGAAATCAAAGTAAAGAAGGTCTTTAAAGAAGAAAGGTTTTTAAATTAAATATAAGAGAAATTTGAGAGCTAGGCGACTGCCCATATAGGCAGTAGACTGCCATATTTTAAAAGAAATAAACATAGGAGGCAGTAGGGTGCCAGGCTACTGCCTGAGCACTGCCTGGCGCCTGGGTTGTCAATCTAGGCGACTACCTTGGTTATGGTAGGCAACGGCCAGCCTTCTAGGTTGTTCAGTTTCCTCTATGGCAGGTGACTGCCAAGTCGTGGCAGGCGACTGCCACTCAATAAAGTTTTTAAATTTCTCAATGGGAAGATTTTTTAAATGGATTTCTTAGGCACTGCTCTTTTGAAAAACTTGAGGATTACTCCAAGTAAACTTGGGTGGCATGGAATCACCTTTTAAACATCTATAAATAGCCCCAACATCCAAAGATTTCAATACCTAAGAAATTCTCCAGCAATCAAAGTTCTCTAAAAGCTCTCAATCTCTCTTGTGTTCATCCTACTTTCATTACTGGATTGGTACTAATACAAATTCCAAAATAGAGCCTTCAAAGTCTGAATCTTTCGATACTTGAAAGATATATTTGATGATCTAAACTCAATTGAACTCCAATCTTTTTATATTGATTTACTTTGAAGTATATTTGTGCTGAAAATTGTTGTATAAATCAGCTCTTTGTGTGAGCAAATTCTTTGTACACAAATATTTGATATGTATCTTGTAGATTGATGAATCTAAGGGTTGTTTGAATTGTTGGCTAAGCAAGGGGACATTGGTTAGAGAGGCGGGTTGTAGCCTATGTACGAAGTGGCCAAACGAGGGTACATCGTTTGGAGAAGGCGGGCTCTAGCCTTAAACAAAGAGTGTTGTAAATGTTTGTTCTGCCCGTTAAAGGACATGTTTAGTGAATTCTTTGGTGGTTTACCAAAGGCGAGGACATAGGTTGGGTATAAGTCGAACCTCTTAAAAATCTCCGTCTCACTCTCTATTTCCTTTACTCTTTATTTTCAACATATTTAAATTGCATGGATGGTTTAAATTGAAAATCATATATACTACATATATTTGAGAATCAAGTAAACTTAAAGTTTAATTTTGATTTGGGTTGCGGAAACTGAAAGGGAGTACGTTGGTTACATCATATCTTGCAGAAACCATACGGGAGTATGTTACTTGGTTAACATCCCAAAGATAAAGTAATTGAGAGTTTAGTTGAGTTTTAAATGTTCGGAAGAGTGTAGATATTATGTTGATTAAATGTTATATTGCACATCGTATTGTAGAAGCAAATCCATCAATACAGGGCTTTATATCAGCAAGTAAAAATTTCATATATACAGGTCTTATATAAACAAACAAGCCATTTTAAGTTTTTATATTACCAAAGTGTTGTATGTGTTACTTTTGGTTTGGTTGTTTGTTTTCAAATTGTGATTGGTTGATTGGATGATTGATTACTTGGATGGTTTAATGATTGTGTTTTTGTGAATTGAATTGAGAAATAAGCTTTTGCTTGAATTTTGAAAAATCAATAACAAATTTAGAATTCCTAAAAAGATTTTAAAAAAAATTTTAAAACCCAATTCACCCCCCTTCTTGGAATTACACCTTGCTTTTCAATTGGTATTAGAGCGGGGTTATAACAATTCTTAATCAGTAGCTATAAAACGATCTTAATGGCGAACTTAGGCGTAGCTCCCTTTGGAGAGGGACAATCTTCAACTAGGCCACCATTCTTTTGTGGACACAACTATACATTTTGGAAAAAGAGAATGCAAATATACTTTCAAACCATGGATTGGAAAGCTTGGAGGTTGTCACGGATGGTGATCTAATTCCTACCACATTAGAAGATGGAAAACAAATACCTAAGGAAAAGAAAGACATGATTAAAAGAGATTATAAAATGTTGCAAATAAGCTCTAGTGCTATGAATGCTCTATATTGTGCTTTAGATGCCAATGAATTTAATAGAGTAATGACTTGAAAATCAGCTAAGGAAATATGGAACAAATTAGAAGTAACATATGAAGGAACTATAGATGTTAGGGATAATAGGATCAATATGCTTACAAGTGAATATGAAGCTTTTAAGATGAACCCAGATGAATCCATAACTAATATGTTTACTAGGTTCACTCACATAATCAATTCCCTAAATGCACTAGGAAAAACCTACACTACTTATGGGATGATAAGGAAAATTCTTAGAAGGCTGCCACCTAAATGGGAACCAAAAGCTACTGCCATAACAGAAGGAAGAAATCTAAAAACCACTTCCTTAAATGAACTTATAGGTTCTCTCCTAACATATGAAATGACAATGAACAATAGAAGTGGAAAAAATAAAGCCCAAGAATCAATAGCCTTCAAAACTTCAAAAGAAAACTCTAGTAGTGAAGAAGAGATGGATGAAGATGAAGTAGCCTTCATATCTAAGAAGCTAGCAAAAAATTCTAAGAAGGAAAAATAAACTCAAAAGAAAATCCAAATTTGAATCAGATGAAGAAGATATTAGCACCAAGAAATCAACGTGTTATAATTGCAACAAAGTTGGACATATAAAAATGGAATGTCCACTACTACTAAAGAAAGAGTCTAGAAAGAAAAACAAAAAGGCCATGAAAGCCACTACTTGGGATATGATGAGTACAAGTAGTTCAGAAAATGAATCAAGTGACCAAGAGGTTGCTTATACGTGCTTTGTGGCTTGGGACAACGAGGAAAGCTCCTCATATAAATCTTTAAATAATTCTTGTATTGATGAATCTAATGATGAAAGCATGCCATCTTATGAAGAACTTCAAAATGATTTATTCAAAGTTCATAAGATGCTAATCAAAGTAACTAAGAAAAATACTTCATTAAAAAATAAGAATGAAAGTATAAAGAAAGAATTAGAATCCCTTAAATTTGCTGAAAGAGAAAAGGAATCAAGAATTAAGAAAATAGAAAGTAAGAATGAAGCTATAACAAAGGAGTTAGAATGAAAAAATCTTACTAAAAAAGATAAAGACTTGAAAATCAAAGAATTAGAAAGCAATAATGAAAATATGATAGAAGACCTTCGATCCCTATCCTCTACGGTATATGAGAAAGATATATATATTTCTGAATTAGAGGATAAAATAAGAAAATTATCTCTAGAGTTAGAGAAATCACAAAAGAAGGATGATAATAAGAAAGACATTGAAATAAATTATCTCAAAAATCAGATTAAAGATAAAGAAAAGGTCATTTATAACTTTACAAAAAGAAAAACAAACTTTGACAAAATGATAGGGTCACAAAGGATGACTCTAAATAAAGAAGGCATTGGTTTTAATGGAATTGAAAATATGAGGAAAAAGAATCTTTATATGGGTTATTTTTCAAAATAATCCAAAAATTATGCTAGGACATCCTCTAATGCCTACACCAACACTATATGCTATCAATGTAAGAAAAAGGGGCATATAAAGTTTGAATGTCCATTTAAGAGAAAGGGTGTGAAAACTAAACAAGTATGGAGAGTAAAAGAAACATCATTTATTAAACCAACTGGACCCAAGAAAGTATGGGTACCAAGATGAAAGACTAGTTCATAAATGAAAAACTCCATGGATTAAGTCATTCCCCTTTAAAAATTGAGAAAGTAACTTAATTCATGATCAACAAACGAACTAGTTGAAATAGAAACACTTAAAAACGAATTTAAGAGCTTATTATAACAAATTCAAAATGGCATTGATGGCCAAAATCATAGGATGATTTTTTACAAGGCTTAACTTAAGAAAATATTAAGAAATATCAATACAAAAAGAGGATCAATTTATATTCATTAGAGGAGAATTAGGAATGATGCATGTTCAAGAAGTTATTTGAAAGGAAATCTGCTTGGTGGGCAATTGCCACTTGGGTGACAGGTGACTGCCATGCTATTGACTTGGTTTGTTTTTTCGTTGATAGGCACCTACCTTATTGTAGCAGGCGACTGCCTTACGGAGGGTAAAAGCTAAAAACCCTATTTTGAGCCATTTAAATGACTCTCAGGCACCTGCCCCTTCTATTCTCACCCTAAAAACACTCATTCATACTTTTCTTCAAATCTATTTCTCCTCCAAATCCGTCCAAAATCCTAATTCAAACCTAACCTTTACATCATCACGCTTAGTTTCTAGGGTTTACCATATTCAACCTTCAAAGCACACATGCCTTGAACCAAATCAGTTGCTAACAAGGGTGCCTCTTCCTCCACACGAATCAACAACGATGAAGTAGAAAAGTGGTTAGTAACTCCTCACACCAAAACTCTCTATAGAAATCAAATTGCTTCAGTAGAACCGATTCTAGGTAAAGTACTCATATCACATTCTTCCATTCTGATTTTCCTGAAATCCTAGAAGTTTTTAAAGAAATTGGATGGGAACGATTTATCACATATCAAGCCAAAGGGTACTATCCAAATGGGATAAAAACAAATCTCCTAGGGCAGAGTATTCATCTTACTCCCATATCCTTGGGAAAAAATTTTCGAGTTAAGTTGGGAGATTTCGAAGTACAAATTGTAGAAAAACAATGGATAATATTCCCAAGGATTGACTCTAGAGGAATTTTTACCTCTTGTCATAACTGATACACTCATCTCCTTTGGGCATGCACCCATTTACAAATAGCTCAATCTCCAAGCTATAATCCTGCATAAACTTATTACGTATAATATCCTACCTCGATCCGATTCCCATGACAATGTTTCTTTCTTAGATTGTTTTATTATGTGGTGTATTCTTAAAGGGAAAAAGCTAGATCTTCATAGTTTATTTATCAAATGGATAAATATGAAAGTTGATGCCCCTCATATCATTCTACCATATGTTGGGAAATTAAATATGGTATTTGCAAATTTCAACGTTCTCACACCATTGTTCAACTTCGTTAACAAAACTCATTACAACATCATTTCTGAGACAATTCTTAAGCGTATGGGATATAAGAAAACTACTCAAGGATGGTTTCACAAGGGACATCATCACACCACATCTGAACCACCTTCTCGACCTTCCAAGTCCAGCCACTTCAGTACAACTAGACCCAGAAACTCCCTCTTGGTTCCTTCCATTTTACAATCACTATATGAACTTCAGTGATGGGATGCAAACTGGTCTTGGTACTCTTTGAGAGAAAGTTTCTACTGTGGAAACTCATTGTTCAAGCCTTGTTCAGCGTGTTGATAAGATTGAGAAACACATGGCTAGTTCTTCTAAAGGCACGACTCCGATGGATATTAGCTTCATTCCATCCAGTGATGATGAATCTACTGAAAATTCTGATGAACAGGAAGAAGAAGGAAATGAAAGAGGATCTAAGGAAGCCTCAGATTGATATGCTTAATCCTTGTGCTATTTTAATATCTTTGCTTGTGTATTAGAATTTCTATGTATTTCACCGAACAACATTTCTTTTGTGTTTGTAAGAACTTAGAGTACTTAGTATATCAACTCTTCCCTGTGATTTTTGTTGTATCACCCTCTTTTCCTTTTTGATTGATGACCAAAGGGGGAGAGTGTTTGAGAGAGAGCAAAAAGAAACATGAATGTACGTAATATGTTTGGTACTTGATCATGCTTGGTAATATGAATGTACTTGATATGCTTGATATGCTTTGTACTTGGTGATCATATTTGATAAATATTTGATGCCCACTTGATGATACTTGACACATACTTAATACATATGTTTGAAAACCCATGCTTATTGAAATGGGGGAGCCATGATCCGTAATTCTTATTAATAAAGGGAGTACGTTAAGAGGTATTTTCCTACTTTTTGCTCTAGATTTGTCATCATCAAAAATGGGGAGATTGTTGGCCTAATAAGGCTTAGAATTCTTATTTTGATGATAACAAATCATGATAAGTTTGATGTGGTTTGTTTCAAGTGAAATTCATTCAAGAAGAAGACAAAGCTTAAAGAAATTCCAAACTCAAAAGGATGATAAAGCTCATGATGAATATACTATGCAAAAGAGAAAGATGATCAAAAGCTCAAAGATGATATATGATCATGGAAGAACAATGACTTACTTAAAGATCAAAAGTATAGAATTTTAAGGATGTTTCTATGTAAGTACTTCATGTAAACTTTAATATAAACTGAATTGAAGCTCTTATAAATCAAAAGAAATAAAGAAATATATTTTTAGAAAAACCCTAAAATATGTTTTGAAATCAAAGTAAGAAGGTCTTAAAAGAAGAAAGGTTTTTAAATTAAATATAAGAGAAATCTAAGAGCCAGGCGACTGCCCATATAGGCAGTAGACTGCCACATTTTAAAAGAAATAAACGTATGAGGTAGTAGGGTGCCAGACAACTGCCTGAGCATAGCTAGGCGCATAGGTGGTCAATCCAGGAAACTGCTAGCCTTCTAGGTCGTTCAGTTTCCTTTATGGTAGGCAACTGCCAAGTCGTGGCAGGCGACTGCCACTCGACAAAGTTTTTAAAATTCTCAACGGGAAGTTTTTTAAATGGATTTCGTGGGCGCCACTCTTTTGAAAAACTTGAGGTTTACTCCAAGTAAACTTGGGGGGCAAGGAATTACCTTTTAAACATCTATAAATAGCCCTAACCTTTAAAGATTTCAATACCTAAGAAATTCTCCAGCAATCAAAGTTCTCTAAAAGCTCTCAATCTTTATTGTGTTCATGCTACTTCCACTACTGAATTAGTGTTGATACAAATTCTAAAGTCAAGCCAAATCTTTCAATACTTGAAAGATATATTTGGTGATCTAAACTCAATTGAACTTCAATCTTTTTATATTGATTTTCTTTGAAGTATATTTGTGCTGAAAATTGTTGTATTAATCAGCTCTTTGTGTGAGCAAATTCTTTGTACACAAGTATTTGATTTGTATCTTGTAGATTGACGAATCCAAGGATTGTTTAGATTGTTGGCTAAGCAAGGGGATATTGTTTAGAGAGGCGGGCTCTAGCCTATGTAAGGAGTGACCGAACGAGGGTACATCTTTTGGAGAAGGTGGGTTCTAGCCTTAACCAACGATTGTTGTAAAGGTTTGTTCTGCTCATTAAAGGAACATGTTTAGTGAATTTTTTGGTGTTTTACCAAAGGTGAGGACGTAGGCTGGGTATAAGCTGAACCTCGTAAAAATCTCTATCTCACTCTCTCTTTGCCTTACAATTTATTTTCAGCATATTTAAATTGCGTGGATGGTTTAAATTGAAAATCAAATATACTATGTATATTTGGCAATCAAGTAAACTTAAAAGTTTAGTTTTGATTTGGGTTGCGGACACTGAAAGGGAGTACGTTGGTTACACCATATCTTGCGGAAACCATACAGGAGTATGTTACTTGGTTAACATCCTAAAGATAAATTAACTGAGAGTTTAGTAGAGTTCTGAATGTGGGGAAGATTGTAGATATTGTGTTGATTAAATGTTATATTGCACATCATATTGGTTTGGTTGTTTGTTTTCAAATTGTGATTGGTCGATTGGATGATTGATTACTTGCATAGTTAATCGATTGTGTTATTGTGAATCGAATTGAGAAATAAGCTTTTGCTAGATGTTTGAAAAATCAATAACATATTAAGAATTTCTAAAAAGATTTAAAATAAATTTTTAAAACCCAATTCACCCCCTCCCCCTCTTGGGACTACACCTTGCTTTTCAACTTATTTTTCTGTAATAAATGAAGCTAGTTGGTTATGGCATAGGTGATTAAGACACGCTAGTATGGATTTATTGTCAAGGCTAGTAAGAAAAGATTTAGTGAAAGACTTGCCTAAAACGCCATTTGTGAAAGATAAAATCTATGATGCATGTCAAATGGGTAAGCAAACAAAATCTAGCTTTAAGAAAAAGGAATTTATATCTATCACTAGACCACTTGAAATGCTTCACTTGGAATTGTTTGGTTGTAATTATGTGAAAAGTCTTGGTTGTAAATCATATGCTTTTGTCATTATTGACGACTTTTCTAGGTTCACATGAGTTTTATTTCTCTCATATTAAAATGAATCATGTGAACAGTTTACTAAGCTTTGCAGGAGAATTCAAAATGAAAAAGGCTATAAGATAACTCACATAAGAAATGATAGAGGCACTAAATTTAAAAATGAAGGCATAGAAGATTATTGTTACTTAGAGGGTATATCACACAACTTTTTAGCACCTAGGACCCCTCAACAAAATGGTGTGGTGGAAAGAAAGAATAGGTCATTACAAGAAATGGGTAGGACCATCTTGAATGAGCATAAAATACCTAAATATTTTTGGGTTGAGGCCATAATCACTACATGTTAGTTTGTGAATAGGGTGCTGATTAGACCGTCTATTAATAAAACCCCTAATGAATAGTAGAACAACCATAGATCTAATATTTCATGCTTTCATGTTTTTGGTTGCAAATGCTTTGTGCTTAGGGATAATGAACATCTAGGAAAATTTGATTCTAAATCTGATCAAGGTATTTTTCTAGGTTATTCTCTTAATAGTAAATGATTACGCGTCAAAACTGCGTTATTGGGCATCTTAACCCGGGCTTTACTGCTTATATTCTTAATTAAATGTCCAAGTTTGTCCAACATTTTAATAAAGTGCCAAAATTATCATTCTCGAGTTTAATTGTGCAATTTAGGAATTTTTGGTAATATTTTATCGCAGGAAAATTTTCAAGAATCAAAACCGATACCTGTTCGTATTTCATGCATAACTTTTTCATTTGATCTCCGATAAAGGCAATTCAAATTTTTTGAGAAAAAAGAAAAGATTATCTACAACTTTCATGTCTTGCATTTTGTGAGAAATAGACTCCAGAAGGGTCAAATTTGGTGATGAACAGAAAATGAAAAAAATGAAAAAAAAATATATATAAGGATATGTGATGTGAGCCGGCCATGCAAGCCGGGTCAGCTCCAATTGGGTCAGGTTGAGCCATCCGGGTCTTGGGTCTAGGGCAAGCCTCCCCTCTCCTTCATTTAAACTTCCTATTCTCCTTCTTCTTCCTCTTCTCTCTCCCTTAGCTTTTCTCGGCCCATTCTTTTGCCCAGTCTCCCGTTCTATTCCCCTGTTTTTCTTTCTCTTCTACTATCTTATTTTCAGCTTCTCAGTTCTTCCTCTATCTCTCCCTTAGTTTTCTTTTTTTCTTATCCCTAACTCCCTTCCTCTGTCTCCAACCCCTCTGCGACACTAGTCCGACCAGCCACACCAGCAGCAGCCTGCGGCTTCACCAACACCAGCCGAACACTTCAACTCTACAACAGCCAAGAGCATTAGTCTCCACACACCAGCTTGCTAGCCACCCAAAGAAGCAGCAGCAGCTCGAGTACAGCAACCAGACTCCCACAGCAGCAAGATACTAGACCAGTACCCGAGAGCCCTTCCATCTTCCACAGCACCAGCTCCGGCCTCCATCACAACACCGCTCTGCTCCAGCCCAGCACCACATCTCCCCGAAGCAACTTCCAAGAGCACCAGCCAAGGATTTCTCTCTCTCTCTCTCTCTCTCTCTCTCTCTATCTCTCTCTCTCTCTCATCTTCTCTCTCTCATTACTTATTATTAATTAACTAGTGAAATTTTGGATTTTGAACATTAGTTAGGGTGTTTTATTATTGTTGAACTTTGATTGTTTATTTAATTGCTTTTAGTTGAATTTTTCCATAGATTTAATTAATATTTGAATTATTTAATTAGTTTGGTAAAGTTGTAATTATTTAATTTTTATCGTGTTTTGTTTTCATCGTTAATAGTTTAATTTTGGTTTGAAGTTTTATCTAATTAAAGGTTTGATTTTGTTTTTGTGCATGAGTGTTTGATTAAGTTTCCATTGCGTGTTTTAATTCTGTGTCCAAAGTTGTCATCTTTAATTAGCGCATGTTCCGAAGTTTCGTTGAGTAGATTAGGGTTTCCATTCTTACTTTTTAATTTAGTGAATGTTAGTTTTAAGATTTAAATTGTGTATCATTTAATTTGTCAAAAGTGAAATTGAACAATCTTGAAAATCCTAAATCTGAACTGAGTTCAGTACATTTTTAATTTTGATTGGAAGAACGTAAAATATGAGATTAAACGCATTCCCTGAGGAGATGATCTAGCCCTTGGGCTTAATATTACACGACAGAACTCCTATACTTGGGATAGCTTCCGAGCTGCTCATTTTTCAAGTGAGTCAAGTTTTAGGTGCCGTTGCCGGGGAATGTCGGTCTTAGTCTCAAATTAGCATTTTTCCCGTCATTTTTATTAGTTTTATGAAAAAGAAAAAGAAAAAAAAAACAAAAACAAAAAAAAATTTTGAGTTCTGAAAAAAAACATGGCTGCACCTGCACCGCACATGATAATGGACTTTTTGCAGCTTGAATATGCCACTGTGTCCTCTTCCACGGTTTTACCTTATGATGAGCTTAATTTCATGATGCGGTACGGGAGGACATCATTGCTACCCGAGTTTTACGGGTCAGAATCTAAGTGCCCCTATCAGCACTTAGCAGAGTTCGAGTTAACCTGCAATATGTTTTTCTCTCATGCTAGGACTTATGAATCTATTCAACTGAATTTATTTCTTACTACTTTGCAGGATAGGGCACTGATCTGGTTTCATTCCTTGAGACCTCACTCTATCACTAATTGGACTGATATGGAGCGTGAATTTCTACATGCATTTTGTCCCTTACAGAAAACTCAATTTTTGCAGGAACAGATTCTTAATTTTGTGCAGCAGGATGATGAAACATTTCGGACTTGCTGGGAGCGATTCAAGGATCTACTAAGCACTTGTCCACATCACGGGTTCGAATCATGGAGGTTAGATGATTTTTTTTATATTGCTCCTACCCTTGATTGCAAGTATTTTGTCCATACTATGTCTAATGGAGAGCCCGTCAGCGAGGATCCAGATTAGGTATTATCATTCTTTGATTACTTAGCTAACAATGTCCCACAGTGGAACACAGGATGCACTCAAGCACCCATGACTGCACACCCTATCAAAACAGTTAGTAGTGGTGATGCATATGAACCACCAAACTACCCTGATATTCCTCTGCCTCAATATCAGCCATAATAGATCCCTCAGAGCTATACGCCGTTAGAATTTCTGGAGGATAGCATAACTCAGATGGCGAACATGCTCCAGAAGTTCATGCAAACTCAAGTTGATCATAATAATGAATTGCGGGACACCATTAGTGCGATAAGCATGCAGTTGGACATCTTAGAAAATGAAGAATTGCCCGTGGAACCTCAGCCTAGTCCTCAAGAGTACCAGCAGCCACACCAAAAAATACACGATGTTTCTCTTGAGACAGTAGAGACCACCAGCACTTCGAGAAGCGAGAAAGAATTTCCCCAACCTGAGATGCTCATCGTCGGACAACCAGTTGTCCCAGCACTAGAAGTCACGGCTGAACCAGAAGAGGTCAAAGAAAAATCAGAGGAAACGGGGCCAGAAGAGGAGCAGTTAGTTGATGAGGAGAATGATACTCATACGGAGTACCAACTTGTGGTACCTCTTGCTTCGAACTCAGAAATCGTGAAACCGTCATTCCCGCCTGAATCAGATGTTAAGGAGCCTAATATGGAGGCAGACTCCTGCAGTGGTATGATGATATGTACACCTGATAAAGAGGGTGACCAGACTGGTGAGAGCCTAATTTTCAAGGAACCAGGTAAAACTTTTAATGTTAATACTTCTGAAGAACTACAGGTAATTGCTCCAATAACTTCCCATCACACATTAGTTCGTAAAGAAGCACATTTCCTAGACATGATGTTGAATAAAGACCTTTTCTTGTCTACACACGAGGGTCGACCTGCACACATATTGTTTGGTATATTGATGAGCATTAATTCATTTGAGGTTGATTTTCGTGCAGGTATGACGACTGATCAATTATGGTAGTTAAAATTTGGAGAACCTCCAGTGCAATTTATAGACCTGCGACCACCAGACGAAATTCCTCCAGAGCCTCCGCCAGAAAATTGTGATGTTTTTCTTTTCATTCTTGTCCTTTTATTTTATTTTATTTTATTTTTTAGTTAGTTTTCTGGTCTATTTTCTCGTAGTTCAGTTTTTCTTTTCCATTATCCTGTCACTCAGGTACGCTTTACTTTTCCCATGCACAGTCTTTTCTATTTTCCCTATGCTTTCATATTGAGGACAATGTTCCACTTTAGTTGGGGGGGATGAGCATTTGCATGTGACACTGTGCACGTACACATATTGGGTTTTAAAAAAAATCAAAAAAAAAATCAAAAAGAAAGAAAGAAATAAAGAAGGAGCACTGAGGAATTACACTGCACTATGCCATGCTTAACACTGACTTATACCTTTCACATACTCACCTATAATTTATGAACTACACACTTGAGTCAATCATGCGTAGTTTCTCTTTATATGATCTTATAACTCCATGATGATTCGATTGGTAATACATTCGTGTTAATTTGGCTATATAATTTCCTATATTTACACGACATCTCACGAGGTTGAATAAACACATTCACGTGATTCATTGCACTTAGGGTTTCCTATGAGCACTGAGAGAGCACCCGTGGGGACTATGACACCTTGTGAAATATCCTTGAGCTATTTATTGTCCTTTTGAGCGTTAATATCAATCAGAGTTCATGGAACTCAATTCTCTTTTTCTAAATGATTCCTTTGTACACTAGTCTATGTTTTGATTTGCTAGCCTAGAGATGACACCTAGTGGGGAGATAGAAACCTAGGTCTTGTAGCCTACTTAAAATGTGAAGGCTGAGCCACCCCTAAAGATAGACTTAGTTCATGGACCAATATTCGAGCTCAATTCCCATTGATTGTTTGAAGATTACAAAAGAAGTGTTATGATTGTCCTAATTGATCAAGAAAAGATAGAAAATGAAGAATAAGTAGAAGAAAGAACAAGAAATACACATGAGCATGAAATGAAATGTCAGTGCCGGTCCATGTACATATCACAAAAAGTCAAGGACACGACACATGTTTTTCCACATATGAAGATTCTTCAACCAATTAACGCCTCAGATGCATTCGTGACAAGTTTGTGAATAAGTTGATCTAGGGTGGTCTTGGTTGGATGTGGTGAGTAGGTGAGAAGATGCTAGGGTGAAGGACCTAACATCTCATAGATAGGTTAGATCCTTTCCAGACTAGTCCACTCTGTATATTTAGCATTTTTTCCTTTTAATATGTGCGATGTTTGATCGCGACACTCCTCCTCACATATGATGAGTGAACCCATTTTTTTTTTAGTGTTCTTGAGGGTATACCAGTTAGGCTGAGTCAAAGCAACCGTTTTGTAGGTGTCCACTGGTATCCTAGGTGTACTGAGTCACACACATCACACACACCTCGAGAGTCTACCTGTTTATACTCGAACTTATATGACTGCATTAACTCTGAATGTGCCACTGATTAACTTCATATGAGTATACTGCTCTTAAATAACATATAAACGATGAAACTTGCATGAGTGACGTGCTTTGGAGTTGTGTGTACTGAATATGAACAAGCCTGTGTGAAATTCAATGGTATTCTCGCATGTGAAACGGTATGTTTGTGTTGCATGTGCATTGATTTCATGATCATTGGAGTTTGTAATCGTAGGCACTACCCTGAAATTCATTCATGTCATTTTCTAGAGACTAGCAAAACGTTAGTTGGGGGGTGTTATTATGCGTCAAAACTGCGTTATTGGGCATCCTAACCCGAGCTTTACGGCTTATATTCTTAATTAAATGTCCAAAATTTTCCAATATTTTAATAAAGTGCCAAAATTATCATTCTCAAGTTTTATTGTGCAATTTATGAATTTTTGGTAATATTATATCGCAGGAAAATTTTCGAGAATCAAAACCAACACCTGTTCATATTTCATGCATAACTTTTTCGTCCAAGCTCCGATCAAGGCAATTCAAATTTTTGAAGAAATAGAAAAGGATTATCTACAACGTTTGTGTTTTGAGTGTTTCAAGAAACGGACTCCAAAAGGGTCAAATTTGGTGATGAATAGAAAACGAAAAAAATGAAAAAAAAAATATAAGGATATGTTATGTGACCCGGCCATGCAAGCCAGGTCAGCTCCAATTGGGTCAGGTTGAGCCATTCGGGTTATGGGTCTAGGGCAAGCCTCCCTTCCCCTTATTTAAATTTCCTATTCTCCTTCTTTTCTCTTGTTGGACGCTGCCTCCAGCCATCTTCTTCTCTTCTTCATCTTCTCTTCTCCTTCTTCTTTCTCTTCTCTCTCCCTTAGCTTTTCTTGGCCCTCTCTCTTACCCATTCTCCTGTTCTATTCCCCTATTTTTCTCTCTCTTCTACTCTCTTATTTTTAGCTTCTCAGTTCTTCCTCTATCTCTTCCTTAGTTTTCTTTTTTCCTCATCTCTAACTCCCTCCCTTTATCTCCAACACCTTTGCGACACCAGTCCGGCCAGCCACATCAGCAGCAGCCTGCGGCTTCACCAACACCAACCGAACATTTCAACTCTACAACAGCCAAGAGCATCAGTCTCCACACACCAACTTGCTAGCCACCCGAAGAAGCAGCAGCAGCCCGAGTACAGCAACCAGACTCCCGCAGCAGCAAGACACCAGACCAGTACCCGAGAGCCCTTCCATCTTCCACAGCAGCAGCTCCGGCCTCCATCACAGCACCGCTCTGCTCCAGCCCATCTCCCTGAAGCAGCTTCCAAGAGCACTAGCCAAGGATCTCTCTCTCTCTCTCTCTCTCTCTCTCTCTCTCTCTCTCTCTCATCTTCTCTCTCTCATTACTTATTATTAATTAACTAGTGAAATTTTGGATTTTGAACATTAGTAAGGGTGTTTTATTATTGTTGAATTTTGATTGTTTATTTAATTGCTTTTAGTTGAATTTTTCCATAGATTTAATTAATATTTGAATTATTTAATTAGTTTGGTAAAGTTTTAATTATTGAATTTTTATCGTGTTTTGTTTTTATCGTTAATAGTTTAATTTTGGTTCGATGTTTTATCTAATTAAAGGTTTGATTTTGTTTTTTGTGCGTGAGTGTTTGATTAAGTTTCCATTGCGTGTTTTAATTCTATGTCCAAAGTTGTCATCTTTAATTAGCACGTGTTCCGAAGTTTTGTTGAGTAGATTAGGGTTTCCATTCTTACTTTTTAATTTAGTGAATGTTAGTTTTAGGGTTTAAATTGTGTGTCATTTAATTTGTCAAAAGTGAAATTGATTAATCTTGAAAATCCTGAATCTAAACCGAGTTCAGTATATTTTTAATTTCGATTGGAAGAACGTAAAATATGAGATTAAACGCATTCCCTGAGGAGACGATCTAGCCCTTGGGCTTAATATTACACGACAGAACTCTTATACTTGGGATAGCTTCCGAGCTGCTTATTTTTCGAGTGAGTCAAGTTTCTGGCGCCGTTGCCGAGGATCGAACCCTGGTCACCCGCATGACAGGCGAGAATACGCACCACCATACTGATTAACCTCATGTGAATATATAGCTCTTAAATGACATATAAATGATGAAACTTACATGAGTGACGTGCTTTGGAGTTGTGTGTACTAAATATGAACAAGCCTGTGTGAAATTCAATGGTATTCTCGTATGTGAAACGGTATGTTTGTGTCGCATGTGCATTTATTTCATGAGCATTGAAGTTTGTAGTTGTAGGCACCACCCTAAATTTCACTCACATCATTTGCTATAAACTAGCAAAACGTTAGTTGGGGGGTGTGATTACGTGTCAAAACTGCATAATTGGGCACTGTTATCCGGACTTTACAGCTTAAATTTATAATTAAATGTCCAAATTTGTCCAATATTTTAATAGAATGCCAAAATTTTCATTCTTGAACTTTATTGCACCATTTATGAATTTTTGGTAATTTTTTTTATCGCAGAAAAAATTCCCGGGAACCAAAACCAACACCTGTTCGTATTTCATGCATAAATTTTATGTCCAAACTCTAATTGAGATGATTCAAATTTTTGGAGAAAGAAGAAAAAATTATCTACAACTTTTGTGTTTCGAGTTTTGCAAGAAACAGACTCCAGTAGGGTCCAATTTGGCAATAAATAGAGAACAAAAGAAAATGAGAAAAAAAAAATAATAATTGGGTCATTGATGTGACACGGCCATGCATAGCTGGGTCGGGTTGTTCCAAGCTGGATCCTAGGGCACCCAGTTTCCCCTTTTTATTCCCCTACTTCGTCACTTAGCGCAGGCAGCCCGCGGGGCTCCCTTGTTGTTTCTTCTCTTCTCTTCTTCTTCTCTTCTCCTATCCTTTCCTCTTTCCCTTTCTCATTTCCCTAAACTTTATCTCTCTGTTTTTCAATCTCTCTGCATCTCAGTTTTTATTCTCTTCTCTCCCTCAATCTTTCTCTCGGTTACTCTCTCCCTTAGTTTTTCTCTTCGACTCTCCCTTGTTCTTCCTTGTTCCAACACACATGCAGCCCTACTATGCAACTCCACAGCTTCAGTTTTCAGCAGCTCCTCTGCCTTTTCTCCAGCAGCTACATAGCAGTGCAGCCTTTGCAATCTCCAACCTAGCTTTCGGCCACCACAGCAGAAGCACCCGAGCTCCACACCACCATCTGCAGCAGTTGTGGTAGCCAACTCCAGCACAGGCAGCCCTGTTCCAGCAGACAAACAGCCCTCCCATCGGCCAACCAGCCATACAGCAGCTGCCACTCCAACCTCCATGGCACTCCTCCAGCTGTTCCTTCCCTGCTCTCTCTCTTTTATTTTCTTTTTCTTTTTATTTCTCTCTCTCTCTCTCTCTCTCTCTCTCTCTCTCTCTCTCTCTCTCTCTCTCTCTCTCTCTTCTTATCTCTTTCTTCTTCTTTTATGTTACTTAAATGTTATTTTTTTTATTTATGCTTTATGGAAAAACTTGAAGTTTACTTAATTATGTATTTAGTATTTAGTTCTTAGTATTTAGTTACATGTTATTTAGTTTCTAGTATTTAGTTTTGTGCTGCGTTTGGTTCAAGTTCGTAATTTTTGGTCCATGTTAAAGATTTGGTTTTTATTACGTACGTGTGTGTTTGGTTGAGTTTCCATTACGTATTTTTAATTCCGGGTTCAAAGTTGTCATTTTTAATTAGTGTGTGTTTTGATGTTCCTTAGGTAGATTAGAGTTTCCATTCTTACTTTTTAATTCAAAGAATGTTAGTTTTAGGACTTTAATTTATGTTTTTGTTTACGTCTCAAAAATTCTTGAGAATCCCGAATCTGAACTAAGTTCAGTGCATTTTTATTTTTGATTGGACAAACGTGAAATTTGAGATTAAACGCATTCCTTGAGGAGATGATCTAGCCCTTGGGTTGAATATTACATGACGTAACTCCTATACTTGGGATAGCTTCCGAGCTGCTCATTTTTTGAGTGAGTCAGTAAAGCATATAGAGTTTTCAATAAAAGAACTTAAATAGTCATTGAATCTATTCATGTTGTATTTGATAAATCTAATCCATTTTTTAAGAAAGATGATGAAGATGGCATTGATATTAGAAAATGCTTAGACAAGTTATCCATTGAAAACAATGTAAGTGAAAATTCATAAATTAATGATAAATCATCTAAAGATAATAACAATGACAATGAAATTCAAGAGTTTCCTAGAGATTGGAAATTCATTAGGAACCATCCTATTGATCAAATCATAGATGAACCTTCCCGTTGTGTAGCCACAAGATCTTCATTGAAGAGCCTAGTGAGTCATTCTGCCTTCTTATCCCAAGAAGAACCTAAAATATTAAGGAAGCAATAGAGGATGAATCTTGGGTGACGTCCATGCAAGAAGAACTTAATCAATTTGAAAGAAGCACAATGTGGACCCTAGTTCCTAGGCCTAATGATCATACAATTATAGGAACCAAATGGGTATATAAAAATAAGAAAGACGAGAATGGGGTAGTATTTAGGAATAAGGCTAGACTAGTTGCTTAGGGTTATAATTAGAAAGAGGGAATTGATTTTGATGAAACCTATGCTCCTGTTGCTAGGATAGAAGCCATTCATATGCTACTTGCTTTTGCCACTTTTAACAACTTCAAATTGTTTCAAATAGAAGTTAAAAGTGTTTTTCGTAATGGCTATATTAATAAGGAAGTGTATGTAAAACAACCACCCGATTTTGAAAATCATAAATATCCAGATCATGTATACCAATTGTCTAAGGCCTTGTATGGATTGAAACAAGCTCATAGAGCTTGGTATAAGAAGCTTAGTGGGGTTTTTCTAGAAAATGGGTTTACCCGTGGCAAGTTCGACACTACAATTTTCATCAAATCCAAAAATGATGATATGCTCATAATTCAAGTTTATGTTGATGATATCATTTTTGGAGCAACCAATGATGAGTTGTGTATTGAGTTTTCCAAATGCATGCAAAGTGAATTTGAAATGAGCATGATGGGTGAGCTTAGTTTCTTTTTAGGGCTGAACATTAAACAAGCTAAATATGGAACTTTTATATGCCAATCCCAATATGTTAGGGATTTGTTAAAGATATTTAACATGGAAGACGATAAAATTCTTGGTGCTCCTATGAGTTCTTCCACTAAGCTTGATAAAGATGAACAAGAAATCCATATTTATGTAAAATTATATCATGGCATGATTGGGAGTCTCCTATATCTTACTACTAGTCGACCTGATATCATGTTTACTGCATGCATGTGTGCTGGGTTTCATGCTGCTTCTAAGGGATCTCACCTATTAGCAGTTAAACAAAATCTTAGATATCTAGTTGGAACTATAGAGTTGGGGTTGTGGTATCCCAAGCATACGACCTTTGAGATTGTTAGTTATACTAATGCTGACTTTGTTGGTAGTAAGGTTGATAGGAAAAGTACTAGCGGCACTTGTCACAATTTAGGACAATTTCTCGTTTCTTGGTTCTCCAAGAAACAAAACTCAGTTGCCTTATCCACAGCTGAAACAGAATATATTGCAGCTGGCAGTTGTTGTGCTCAAACTCTTTATATGAAACAACAATTGTGGACTTTGGATTGTACTACGATACAGTCCCGATTAAATGTGATAATACTAGTGCAATCAACATCCCTAATAATCCTATCTCACATTCACGAACAAAACACATTGAGATTAGACATCACTTCCTTCATGATCCTGTGCAGAAAGGGGATGTGGCTCTTGAGTTTGTATGCACTAGTGAGTAGTGGGTGGACATTTTCACTAAACCACTTCCAGAAGATAGGTTCATACAAATTAGATGTGGATTAGGTCTCATGCATAGTGGAGATTCTTCCTAGATATTTCATAATGATTGTATTTATGTTTTATGTATTGATCATACTGAAACTGTTTGAATTGAGTAGTTGTGGATATACAGTTAGATTTTAAAAACTAAAAAACAAGTCATTTTATGTAGGATTTTTTTTGGGAATTGTACTATTTTGAAACGGCATGCTGCCGAACATTTTTAAAATTCCCAAACTTATCTTGTATACTGATGATTCACACCCATTTCTTAAGGCTATTACTTTCATAGCCCTTCTTGTTGTTGCAAAAAGGGGGAGATGGATAAGAGGCAAAAATTTGGTTGCACTTAAAAAAAATTATTTGCATTGACAAACTTTTACATAATGCATATTGTTAGGGGGAGCCTTCTAAGGCTATGCCCATTTTTTGCATGGTGTATTTGCCATCATCAAAAAGTGGGAGAATGTTGACCTTATAGGTCACACCTGGTTTTGATAATGACAAATACCTATTGTATTTGATGACTATCTAAGGATATGTGTAGGTATATAATTGGCAAATCAAAATGATGGCACAAGAAGTAGAGGTTGAAGACCCCGAAGACCATATTTTTTTTGTACTTTAATTTCATTTTATGTAATGCAGGTCTGTAATAATCAAATGCATTGCATGCATGATATGATAGGCAAGCTCAAAGAGACCTAGAATGACCTTAGGACCCACATACATGCATAAACATATTTGCTTATATGAACAGAGTTAATGTATAAGGGAAATAGAACTGAAATGCATTAACAATGCATGTTCAGTCGACTGAGCTTGAATGTATAAAAACATTTGGTCGACCGAATCGGTTAGAGGTCAACATTTTGACCATAGCTTAGTCGACCATACCGTGCCAAGATTATATAACTTGGTCGACCAAACTCCCACCGGGTCAGCGTTTGACTCATTGGTCGACATAACAGATTTATACGGGCAATGCTCTAGTCGACCGAAACCCCACGTGGGACATTCCAACTGCCCGGTCGACTAAACTTCATAATTCAAAACATACTAGTCGACTAAACCACATGGATTTGGGAAAATCACCTTTAAGACCCTTAGTCCAGCTAATCGAACTCTTAGTTCAGTTTTTGCACGATCAACCGAACTTTGTCACTTGGTCAACTAAACCTTAACTTCAGTCGACTAGTGCTCTTGGGTTGGACAATTTTTTTTACGGCAGTTAAATTTTTTAAACGGGGTTAATTGTGCTAAAATATTGTAAAACAATCCTAATAATACTCTATGTGTCTTGGGCGGTTATAATTATGGGGCATTCAATATATACCCACTCATTTCAAAAGATCAGCACCTAATTAGCAATCTTGATTAACAAAACTCTCTGAAATTCAAAAATCTCATATACTCATTTTGAAGCCTCCTACACTCACTCTTGCTAGTTCTTATTGCTAAAATCCCTTTGTAAGTGTGTGCTTAAGTCTTCTTATCATTAAGCTTTTGCTCTCCCTTGCTTGGTTGATTGAGATTATTTTCCTTGAGAGCAAAGCTTTAAGTTTTTCCTATGAGACTTTATTGATAAATCCTCATTAGGAAAGCTTCATTTGAGCTTTTGAGTAATGCATTTTCATTGCAATATCTCAAGGAGTTCACATGTTATTTTGATTGCTAAAAATACTTTTCAAATCATTTTCAAATATCTCGTGTAGTTTACTTTGAGAAATATTTGTTGAGATATTTGTCCATGTGCTAAAAGATCTTTGTAGCAATATCCTTTGACTGTCTTTTTCCATCTTGAACACAAAGATCAAATTGTTTTAATAAACTAAAGCTGAATATCTCATGAAGGTTTTATTTTGAGAAAAATATTTGTTGAGATATTTAAAGTGTGCTAAGGATCTTTGTTTGTGCATTTTGATTAAAATCATTATTTAGACACAAAGATCATATCACTTACACTCTCGCGCACTAATTGCAATATTTGCATAACTATTTAAGAGTAGACTTTTAGACCACATTGACCTTACTTTATCATATCGTTCGGTGTTGTATTGATTAGATTGAGTACATATCAGCTTTACTAAGAAGCATAATCATTGTACCTGTTTCATTATTGAGAAATACTGTTGTATTCTAAAAAGAGTTAAGGGAAGAGAGAATGCAAACACAATTTTTACAAGGTTCAGCCAACCTAGCCTACGTCCTCGACTTGAGCAACCCACTCAAGGATTCCACTAATCTCTGCTCCTTTAACTGTGATGGAGCTTCCCTTACAGTTCGCTGCTTACAAGAGGCATAGCTTCCTCCTCAACACCGATTCATAACCCGAATCGTGAATAAAGTATAAAGATTACAATTTCTAGAAAACTCAAAATGCTTCTAACCAAGCTAGTGATTACAATAGAATTCCTAGTACATAATCATATGATAAAACATGAAGCTCAATATGTATGTAACGATAAGATCGTTATATGAGTAATATGTTATTTCCAAAATTTATTTTTTAATCATTATGTCTCAAAAATAATTTCTTAAAAATAAAAAATTTGGAGATCCTAGGGTTTGATTTCAATTCACTTTATACAAGATCAACAAATAAGATCTTAAAAAAATAGTCTTGAATAATATGCAGATCAAAGTTCTTGCTATCAAATAACTTGTAAGATTGAATCTTTGAATAAAAAAATATGACTTTTAATATTGCAAAGATTTAAAGAATATTTAAAAAAAAAATATTCCTTAAGAATATGAATCTAAAAGCTCTTAGACTTTGCAATCAGATAGTTTTTGCAATAACCAAATATCAAATCTTTGAATGAAAACATAGATTTGAATATCCCAAAGATTTTAGTTTAAGAAAAACTTTTCTCAAGTGTTTTATTCAATCAATAAATATAAAATACACAGATTAAGATTTTTGCTCCCAAGAAATATATTAAATATAATGAGTATGGGTAAAAAGAAAAGATTTGAATGCACAAATTACTCAAACCTAAATACCAATGATGATTGCAAAATATGTATGTGAATGCCTTTTGATCAACGTAACAAATGCCCAAAACTGGATGTAAAATCTTTGGAGTGTAGGCGTAAGTTCAGCAAAATGTTCAAGGCCCTCAAAATGTGGGCCAAAAAGTTCAAGCTCTTAATAGTGTTCAAGAAGTTGTTCTTCTAGGGTTTAGGGTTAGTGTTTATAAGCAATCTAGCCAGCTAAACAATTTCTGGCCATTGGATAATTTAAAATATCATATTTACATTTGTATCTACGCTAAAACGCTGTTCTGCACCACAACATTCGTCGACGAGGGCATGCAATCTTCGACGAGTGTACAACACCCATTCGTCGACGAGAGCCTCGGTTCATCGACGAGAGCCTCAGTTTGTTGACGAGAGACCTGTCTTAACTTTTTGGGCTCTTGGTATTTTTTTGTCGATGAGAACAGACTGTTTGTCACCAAGTGGCCTTCATGTGTTCATCGACGAGGCCATGTGGTTCATTGACGAGGCCTCTCAAATGAATCCTTCATGAAATGCATAAGTCCTTAGGTCTGTCTATGGTATATTTGAGCTTCAAATTATATTATATGAAATATGTAAATATAGTCAATTCTAAATACCCATTCCAATTGAAGATCTTGAACTTGAAGCTTGCTTTTTCATCCTTTTATTCTTCTAGTTCCATTGATTGAGCCAATGATATGTATTTTAGGTTTCTCGTGGCTTCCATATCAAGCTTACCATCCATACATTCTAAATCATGATCCTATTCACATACTCAATGGCACAAGTCAAATACCAAGTGATTTGTCATTATCAAAATAGGATTGGACTCATAGAGTGAACACTTGGGGAATACGAAAACTCACTTTTTCTATCTATAAATACTTGTTAAACCTAATGATTATATATACCAACAAGCAGCAATCAATCTAATTCTTATACATTCAAAGCTATCTTACTGAATACACTTGTTGAAAATTCTTGCTGATTAAAAGCTCATGGTTCTTGCTCTTTCACGAAGATTTTCAATCTAAGACAGAACCCTGGGGATATCTTCGTGAGCTTCATTCATTATATTGTTATTTTTGCTTAAGTATTTTAATCTTTAACTTATACAAATTTGCTCTAACTTAGAGTGTCTATTGTATGACACAAAGCTTGCTTCTTTGTATTGTTTTCTTTTGACAATTCAGGGCTGTTGAATTGTTGTCTAGAAAGAATAGGTATTCTTGTTAGAGAGGGATCTCTACCTGAGAATGAGAGAGGTCGTAACTTTGCCTAAGTAAGAAAGTTGGAATCCTCATAGCGGTTGCTTGGGGCAAGGACGTAGGTTGTAGGCCGAACCTTGTAAAACACCCAGTTCTTGGGTCTTCTCCTTAGTCTCTTCAATTTTATGCAAGAACATTATATGTGTGTATGATTTTTATATGTTGCTAAACTTTGGAAATTGCTAGAATATTTTATCATTATTTAAAATTAGCATTCTATAAATTGTTGGTTGGTTTGATATTTTCAATAAAAGTCTAATTTTTGAAATTAAACAACTGAAAGGTTATTTGAGCTAAAAGTTTTACAAAATCAAAACTCTGAAAATTGTATTTCATTGATTGAAGAAAAAGAATGGATTCTGATTTTAAGTTTTAAAAGTTGAAATTTGTTTCTAAATTATCGTAACTTGATTCTTGAAGTTTACCAGCTGGATTTCAAATATTAAAATTGAATTTGGGTTGAATATAAATTGATTATGAATAGAATAGTAATTGTAAAGGATGATTAATTGCTAGAAGTAAATATTGTTGTAATTAAAATTCAATTACGGGATTTGTAATACAATGAAAGCAAAGAAATTTTAAATTCCCAATTCACCCCCCGTTGGAAGTATACCTAGATTCTCATACTCCACCTTTGATCCTAGGCTTAGGAACTAAATTGTACCCTTCACATAATTCAAATCAGTTTATTTTATTGAAGGGATATTATTTAAACACGTCTAGTAAATTTAGTCTAAGCATAAAATTCCAAATATTACTCATTGAAAATATAATTCCTTTGGCTAAAAGTTTAATGCATAAAGAAGATAAAAAAGGAGAACATGATAATAATGAGTTGGCTGCATAACTAAGGGGGAGCATCATTTTTTTGGAATTCATTTGATAAACACTTAATGGCATTGTGCTTCTTTTTGAAACACCTTTTTATTATGGTTATACTATATGCCTTTTTGAATCTCTATCCATTTTGCTTAATGCTTATATCATTTAATAGATGGATAATTTATAGTATAAACTACTTGAGACTGCGTGATTGAATTGGAATGACATCTGCATGGCTGATGTAGAACCTTGTGAACTGCATGTTGGTAGTTGATTTAGGATTGTTACATGCTGATTTTATTGAACGCCAACTGCATGGCTGATGCAGACCATTGTGATTGCATGCTGCTTAGTTGGCAATAAGATGATGCTTGATAAATTCATGTGCTATTATGCTAAATTTTGAACACTAAAAGCACAAATTATTTTCATCCTATGTGTAAACTGAAAAATCTAAACTCAACCTTACATAAGCCTCATTTGGGATCCGAACATCTTAACAGGCCTTATGTATAGCTAAGAATAGGCATTATGCTCAAATTCATGCATGTTTTCGCTTAAATTGATTGTTGTTTATGCATACTGACAAATACTGGCTATTGAGTATTGCATGCTATTTTAAATTATTATTGTAAGGTTCTGCATGCTGGTTGGATAAAAATAGGAAACTATTGCATGTTGGTTGGAAACTAGTCAAATGAATATCGTTGAGTTGGAAACTGCATGCTAAATAGTTGAATAAGTTGTTGCATGTTGAATTCTAAATGCTATATGCTAATTTAAAAAACATGCACAATCATTGCAAAACTCTTTGAATTTTACCTAGAATGCTCTAAATTATACACATATTTCCTAACCCTAGGAAATTCTCGTTCATGGACACCATTTGGTCAATTTTATTTTTTATTTTTTATTTTAAACTTCAATTCTGGACCTAAATGGTTAATCATCAATCACATACCTGATGATGGTCCATAAACTAGCGAATATGCATGAAAAAGGGGGTGTTTTCATTTCACACTCACTTATTGAGTCTTTTGAAGGATGTTATTTTCATAATAAACCCCAATTGCACAGTTATTGCATAATTAATTGAGTATAGCCTTGATTGGCTACCATGTGCTGAATGAAATGTAATATGCGTATTTCCATGTGCTAAATGCTTATAAAATGTTGCATGCTAAATTTCTAATGAAGGATGTTTGTATGATTAATTATTTGATAAAAGAACTTCATCCTTGACTGAAAATGCGTTTGCATGTGCATGAGAACAAACAGAGAGCATGAGCTCCATCTTAGGAGAAATTTTCTAAATTGTGTTTCACGTGGATTCATATGCATCCTTAGAGAGCTAGCATAAATTTAACCATCCTATGGACTTATATGCATTAAATCTTCATTTATTTTGTTTTTTAAGTCTCGAGGCTCTTCTTGAAGCCATGAACATCATATCCCGTTTTTATGAATGTATAAATTAATATGGATTGTTCTTGGTTTTATGAACACTATGCATAATTTAATTTCAAATTTCTGATGCATGTGTGTTCTATAGAAATATTTTTTCTCATTGCTAAAAATGCCTTAATGATTATCCAGTAAAATTAGGTTAAAGAATCAAAACCGGTTGTTCACACTGGTTGACACATTTCAGCACTCAAATGCATCTAAGCTACCATTCAAATTAAAAGGGAGAGCTTTTGAAATAAAATTCATTTCTTTTTATGCTCACCCATCTTTGGCTTAGATTCTTGTTTTAAAAGTTCACTGTGGCATGTATGTTTTAGCATAATAAATTTTTGCCCACAGTAAATCTTATGTAAAAACATGGTGCTTCTTGCACAATTACCCTAGGCATAGCCATATGATCTTGCATTGAAAGTTTCTAATATTTTAGATCCATATGGTTGCATTTTTTTATGGTTTAAATATGAAGTGGTCTTAAATGCTTACCAGAAAAACTTAAGCTTGCTTGACCCTAGTATTGAAATTTTTTTGCAAGCACAATCCCTTGTACTTATAATATTAAAAGGGGAGATTTTTTAATGTTATGGCAAGATTTGAACTTATATAAGATAAATCTTATCTCTTGCCTCAAGTTTAAAAAATTAAAGGTATTCATAACATGTGCTATTTGTAGTTTTCTGAAATTCATATTTTGTCATGAAGTTCAAAAAGTCAAGGGCTTTGCTATTTTAAATGGTCTTCTTATCAAAGGAGATATTTTTAACCCTTTTTCTGATGACAAAAGGGGGAGAAGTGTTGACCTTTTGTTGACTTTATAGGTCATACCCCAATTTGATTATGACAAATACTCAGGTATTTAATTTCTATCAAGTTTGTGTGCAGGTTCATATTTTGCAAGATCATTTGATGGCATAAGAAGACTTAAAGTCTAAAGACCTAGAAGATTTATTCTTGTTGTAATTTATTTTATGCTCTCTCGAGTTTGTAATAGCAATATAGGAAAAGGTCTGTAATAATCATTGCATATCATGCATGTAGATGCAGTAAGCTCAAAAGAACTTAGAAAGACCTTATGTCCTTACACATACACATAAGATGTCCCCAAAAATACATATATTATCAGGGGAATTAATTAAAGTAAAATTGGACTTATAGGGTAAAATCAGTGAGGCTTTGGGTGACCAAACTGTTGTGTTCAAAACACTTCGGGTGACTGAACTATTGACTAGTCAGAGTGTTGACTTGTTTCTGAGCAACCGAACCAAAAGGAACATAGCATCCTCGGTCAACCGAACCACAATTCTAACTTTTCCCACCAACTTGGCAGCCCGAACTTCACGTTCAAAAATGCCTTGGCCTACCGAACACATGAGTTTGGTAAACCGAACTTTGGACCAAGTGACCGAACCTTGGACATAATGGAAATCACATTGGGTTAGCAAATCGAACCATGATTCAGGCACCCGAACTTCAAAAATCTACTTTTTTCATTGTGTCTGTTCGAGCGACCAAACCATGGAGCAGGCGCCTGAAACTCTAGAGTTTTTTTAATTTTTACAACGGTTAAGAAGGGCTAAATAGGGTTAATTTTTCTAAACAATTTTAAAATAATTTTAATAACTAGCCCAATTTCCCAAACGGTCAAAATTTAGCCCTTCTCTATATATAGGGGCTCATTTGCTTGGATTAAAGAAATTTTAGCAAAAGAGATTAAGCAAAAATCCTCTAAAAAATCCTAAACCCTATTTTGCTATACAAACCTCATATACTAATATTCTACTACTCTCTTGAGAAATCAAATCTTTGTGAGTGTTTATTGATTGTTCCAGTGTGCTAAAATCCTTATTTGTATATTGCATTTGATTTTCATTTGAGGGTTAAGCAAAGATTTTTCCCCTTGATTTTATTTAATAAATCTTTGGTTGGGAAAAATCTTAGAGCTAATTGGTTCTTTGCATTATCATTGCAAGACTCATTAGGACTTGTAATTTTTGTGTGCAAAAAATTTTTTACAAGCCTAGATCTGAATATCTCCTTATGCTTTGATTTTGAGAAAACTATTTTTGAGATATTCTAAATTTCTATTGGTTTGAATATTTGAAACCCTAAACTAAGATTGAGATTTTATCATTGCTTAGTTTCAAAGATTTTCTTGTAGACACTTTTTTGCTTGATTTGAGATAATCATTATATTGAGTGTTGAGTGCACACTAATAGCTTTATCGTGATCCCAAGAGGGGGGATGAATTGGTATTTTACAAATTTATGACCGAGGTGAGTATCCTAACAACAGTATATTCACAATCCTATGGTCAGTCTAGTACAAGTAAAGTAAATCAATTATAATATCTACTGGAAATTAAATCATGCACTTTAATTAACTACACATGCACCAAAACGCAGTTAGGAAAGTGACACACAAAAATGTTATCGAGGTTCGGCCATTTGCCTATGTCCCTACCTTGGTTAAGAAGCACAAGGATTAACACTATAATTGCAAACTTAAACGAGTGGAGAGGCACCTAAAAAAATGAGGTCAATTAGCATAAGGGTGACCTCAACCTTTACAACCAATCCTTATCGGGCTTGTTAGCCTAACTAGGCTTTTCAATCAGTTTTTGTGATAAAAAACAAAGGACATTTTAACATGGAATGTTTGAGTTTTGGTGTTTCGGGAAAAAAAAGATCATTGTGGACCATCAAGTTAGATAAACTAACAAGTGAACCAAAAAGAAGCTTAAAATAGCACAATACTGATCAAAGCATGGAAAGCTAAAACTAGCTCAAGCAAACAAGTGGACATAAACACTATAGAGGAATAATTGGTAGTTTACTATATCTAACTTCTAGTAGACCCGATATTATGTTTAGTGTATGCATGTGTGCTAGGTTTCAATCAGCACCTAAAGAATTACATCTAACAACCGTTAAGAGGATACTTAGGTAATTGTTAGGAACACTTGATTTAGGTTTATGGTATCCAAAGGATACTGATTTTGATATGATAAGCTATTCCAATATTGATTATGCAAGATGTAAGATTGATAGATAGAGTACTAGTGACATATGTCACTTCCTAGGACAATCCTTAGTATCTTGGTTCTCAAAGAAACAAAACTGCATAGCCTTATCAATCGCTGAAGCTGAGTATGTAGTAGCCAGAAGTTGTTGCGTACAAATTCTATACATGAAACAACAATTAAAAGACTTCAATCTAGATTTTAAAACAATTCCAATAAAGTGTGATAACATGAGCACTATAAATATATCCAAAAATCCAATTTCACACTCAAGAACCAAACATATAGATATGAGGCATCGTTTCTTGAGAGATCATGTCCAAAAAGAAGATATAATTCTTGAATTCATTAATACAAGTGACCAATGGGTAGAAATTTTTACAAAACCCCTAAGTGAAGAAAGATTTATACACACTAGAAGAGAATTTGGGTTAATTCATGGCAAAGAAGTGTGTTAGAAAAGAAATTTCAAAATTTTTCTGATCTTTGGTCCTCTCAACTAAAAACTTTAGACGACTTAACACTGCAGCAAATAGGTTCAGATGACTGAACCTGGAACTTCAGACGATTAGGAGGCTATTGACTCTTCAAATTCCAGATCTAAAAATCTTCAGATGACTGAAGATAATCCTCAGTCATCTGAAGTCACGGGATTTAAATACAACAATCATCTTAAAACCCAAATTTCAGCCTTTTGAAGTTTGTTGTTCTACTTGTACAAACCTAATTATGTCTATTTCTCCTCATCCTCATCTAGAAAATCACTCAATCCAAAGCTTGCTTCTCTCTTCTAAGGTTCATTCCACAAAACCTAGGGTTTTCGCAATCAAGTTTCTTCATCGAATATGCCTTGTATTAAGCACACAATGAATCATGGCTCTTTGTTTGAAAGAGAAGCACAAAATCTTGACAAATGGCTTGTTCTCCCCAAGCTACGCTTCATTGTCGTGCATCCCTTGGCACCATAGACCCCATTCTAGGTAAAGTATTGGATGTCTCGTTCTTAAAAGTTGAATTCCCAGATATCCTTTTGTTATTCAATGCAATAGGATGGTTTGATTTTGTTACCCAGCAACCGAAAGGAATTTTCCCTCATCTTATCAAAATATTATATGCCAATATGACTAATGAAAATGGGATTGTATCTTCTGAAATCAAAGGGAAGAAAATCTTGTTGAATTCCTAAATCTTGTCTCCTATTTTCAAAATTACTCTAAGGGAATCTAATTGTCCTATGTTTGCTTAATCCTGGATTCTAGAATAAGGGTTTACCCCTAAAACCTTCCTACCATTGATCATGGAAAATGAACCAATATATTTTGGGCATCCCCCTTTGTATAAACAACTAAGTTTAAAAGCCTAAATTTTACACAGAATTGTTGCAAATAACATTCTACCTAAACAAGGTTCGTCTGACCACTATGTTGAGTGCTTTGTCCTTTGGTGTCTTCTCGAAGGGAAGAAACTAGATTTGACCAGTTTAATTATCAAATGGTTGTTGGCTAAACTAGATTCCTCCTGAGTTGTCCTTCCCTATGGAGGTGTCCTTACTCTTCTTTTTGCCCACCTTCATGTCTCCAACAGTTCTCAATTCTTCATAAAAATAACTCGCTATGATCTTTTTAATGAGACCTCTCTAAAAAAAAAAGGGGTATGAAAAAGGTAGTTTGGTTTGGTATTTGAAATAAAGTAGAATTCAATGAGCAATTGCAGCCTCAGCCTCAGCCTCAGCCTTAGCAGCAGCTCATTCTTCTCCCATACAGGATCTAGGATCGTCTCATGATACACCATCATGGTTTTTATCATTTCAAAAGGAATTCTCTAGTTTCTCATCTGAAGTGCGCACTAGGCTTCAAACTATTAAAGAAAAAGTTACATCCCTTGATCAACGCATCACTCACATTGAGAAGTATCAGGCTAGATCTTCTAGGGGAAGTGATCTTATGGATATTAACTCTGCCCCCCAAAGTAAAGATGATGGTTCTGATGAAGAAACTGAGGATAATGAAGAAGGTTGTGTTGAAGAAGGCAACCAGGAGAAAGAAGTAGGAACTGAAGAAGAAGGAAGCCAAGAAGAAGAAGAAAAAGAAGAAGAAGGACAAAGAGACGGCTCTGAAGAAGAAGGATAGGATCATTAGGAAACACCTAGCATAGATTACTAGTTACTATGTAACTTTTTGAATGTAACTCAAATGTTTGCAGTACTGGTACTTTAACTTTTTTTTGTTGTAAACATTTCTTGATGAAAATTTTTGGTTATCACAACTCGTTATGTAAACACTTCCTTGATGGTTATTAAAATAACTTTCCTATTACGTATTACTTGTTCTTTTTGAATAATGACAAAGGGGGAAAAAGCTTATTAGCAAAGATAAAATGCAAAGAAGAATATATGGACATGTCAAAAGTAATGAAATTAACAAAGAATTCATGGACATGTGAAATTGCAAAGACTAAAATTACCAAAGAATACATGGACATGTGAATTTGCAAAGACTTATATTGACATGCTTGGATAATATGCTATGTTTCCTTGGTTATCTTGTTTATTTTTTTTATCAGATGCTTATAGTAAAAGGGAGTATTTTTCAATGAAACCTTTATCCTTGCTCCATGTTTGTCATCATCAAAAAAGGGGATATTGTTGGCCTAACTAGGCTTTTCAATTAGTCTTGGTGATAACAAACAAAGGACATTTTAACTTGGAATGTTTGAGTTTTGGTGTTTCAGGAAAACAAGGATCATTGTGGTCCATCAAGTTAGATAAACTAACAAGTGATCCGAAAAGAAGCTCAAAATAGAAAAATATTGATCAAAGCATGGGAAGCTAAAACTAGCTCAAGTAAACAATCCAAGGGATTTCAAAGCAAAAAGAAAGTGGATGATCTTAAGCTTAGCATATAAGGTTTTAGGAAAACCAATCTAAGTACTTCAAAGTCTAAATATATATTGAAATATCTTTTGAAACTTTTTAGGGGAATTATATGGACTTAGAGACCTATTTAAAAACCCCAAAATAAGTTTTATAAAGAATAAATGAAAGAGAGAGAACCATTTTTATTATTGAAAGTTAACATTCAGAAAGCAATATGTTTAGAAGACTGAAGTTCTATTCAGAAGCCTAAAGTGACAACTTCAGATGACTGAACTCCAAGTTTGGTTGACTCAAGAATTTCTTCAGACATCTGAAGAATAAGCTCAGTCATCTGAAGATTTTTTTGTGAGAAACATAAACTGGCAGAAGCACTTCACATGACTGAACCTTGACCTCAGTTGTCTGAACTCGACTCTTCGGTCATTTGAACCCTATCCTCAGTCGTCTAACCCTGTATTTAGTTCATTTTTTTTCAACAGGCTCATGAACTTTAGATGAGTGAACTCGAGTGTTCAGCCATCTGAACACTATTAATGGGCAGAAATTTTCAAAATTTTATTTTTAAAATATTAGTTGCTTGGGCTCCAATCTTTCTAAAAACTTGGGTGCTCCAAGGACACTTGAGCAACAAGGAAACTCGTTTGAATGCTTATAAATACATGGTTTTCCAAATCAAAATACTACCAAGTATTGAAAAATCTACCATAAGCTCTCTTGGTCTCAAAGTCTCAACTTTCTCATCTTTTGCAAATTGAAAGTGCTGGTGTTTTGAGATTAATGATCATCAATCCATGAGTTATACTTGCTGATTTCTCATCTGGAGAAAAGGGAGTTTGGTGAAATCTAATCTTAAGCTTCAAAAGTGTATTCATTCTTGATATTTACTTTTTGAAGTACATAGATTTGAATTGTACTAATTTGCTCTTTGTGTGAGCATTCTTTGTACACAATCCTATTATTGTTTCTCTTGTAGATTTTAGACAATTCCAGGTTGTTAGATCGTTGACCAAGCGAGAGTACATCGTTTGGAGAAGGCGAGGTCTAGCCTTAACAAAGGAGTGCTGTAATCGGTGTTGGTCCACCCGGTAAAGGAACTGCGATAGTGGAACCCTACGGTAATTTTCCAAGGGTTAGGACGTTGGCTGTGTTGAAGCTGAACCTCGTAAAATCTTTGTGTCTCTCTTTCTCTTCCTTATTCATTTTTTTTTCTACATAATATATCTTTGCGTATACTAAAGTGCGGGTTGTAGGGCTTGAAATTAAAATCAACGGAAGATTCTTAATATTTAGAAAGTATGTTTTGATTAACTGTTTGCAGAAACCCAAAAGGGAGTACGTTGGTTAATTTGTGGAAATCTTAATCAAGAGAAGCACAAACAAAGATTTCATCCAAAGTAGATTGCAAACATCTACACGGCAGCTAATAAAAGGCTTAACAAACTTGCATGATTGTTTGAATACTTTGGCTAATTGGTTTGTGTGTTTAAATTTGGGTATCTTGTGGTGTGGGTTTTTGGTTGTGGTTATTAGTTGATTGATTTATTTTTCTTATTATTGTATTAAAACAAGTAAGTTCTCGGAAAAGGTCAAAATATTAAAATAAACCAATTCACCCTCCCTTTTGGGACAACTATCCTAATTTCAGGGCTAGATTACCGCCCCCTCAGGCTATGCCTAGAAATACAACAGTATTCTCTCGATTAGATTGTACATTGATTATGCTTTCACATAAAGCAGATATGTACTCAGTACGTGCATTTACATACACATCAATGATATGAATATAGTATAAGGTCAGTGATACAAATTATTGTGCTATAAACACTCAATATAATATAATTAAAGATATGCTCAAGAGTGTTCAAAACAAGCAGTATCTTGGAATCTAAGTAATGCGCAGTTCAGTGGCAAATCAATATTCCAAAGATATGAATTGGATAATCAAACTAATTCAATAAGATTTTCCTCAATGAAATACGCACAATACTAGTTTGAAAATGTTTTGCTTGTTTGAAAAATATTTGTGCAACAAAAACAAAGCTATTGGACACTTGCAATAAAGATGCAAATATCCTAAGCTCACTTAGTTTATCCCAGCACAAGATTTATAATCAAAATCTATGGGATAAACTTAAGCTAGGACTCCCCAATAAAATATTGCAAACAAACAATCAAATGGGAGATTCTAGCAATCCTAGCAATCACATGCACTCTAAAAATGTTCGCACAATTTCAGAATATATCAAGGAGGTGAAGATTTGAGAGTATTTGGCCAAAGAGTGTATTTTTAAAGAGAGAATTGTGGCTAATGTAAATTGCTAATCATCTCTTAATCTTTGCAAATGAGCCTATATTTATAGGCAGGGGTAAAATTTTAACCGTTTGGGATATGTTGGGAATAATTAAAAAAGTCTTAAATAGTTAAAACATAATTACCCCAAATTAACCCAGTTTTACCGTGGTTAAAATTATTTTAACCTGCCGAGGTTTGCGTCACTGAACCGAGGTTTGCGTGATCAAACCGAGGTTTGGTTGCCTAACCAAACTTAGTAATAAAAGTTATTCAAGGCAGTTCGGTCACCCAGATTTAAGTTCAGTGACCTGAATCAAAGTCAGTAGCATTGCTTCGTGGCTTTGGGTGATCGGTCTTATATTCGGTGGCCCGAAGTCATGTGTTAGGTCGATCAGGGCTTAATTTGAACTAAAAAGATCGATCGCCTGAGTTGGTGGAATGTCCTTTTCGAAGGGTTTGAGCGCCCATGGATAGTATGCACAAAATGGTTTGGTCACCTGAGAGCCCAAGTCAATTATTGACTCTTCAACAGTTCGGGCGCCCAAGGAGTTTTGAACTCCAAGGGTTCGGTCGCCCGAGCTCTCTCAAATTCCTGATATTTGTTCAATTTAAAGTACAGACTTAACACTCCTATATATTATATGATATGTGTGTGAGTGTTGGGACCTAGAGTCTTGCTATGGTCTTATTGAGCTTACCATATATCCAATATGCATGGTGTGCAGGTAAGATAAATGCAAACCACATCCTAGGTTACTATTACAGACCCATATTACAATCATTGACTTTTCAATTACAAATTAAAATATTCAGGGTCTTCTAGTTGCTTCAAGTGTCATTCCTTGGGATATTCATTTAAGCCTACACAAACACTTGACAATCATCAAATACTTGAGTATTTGTCATTATCAAAACCGGGTGCGACCTATAAGGTCAATATTCTCCCCCTTTTTGATGATGACAAATACATTATGCAAAAAATGGGTATAGCCTTAAAAGGCTCCCCTTAACAGCGTGCATCATGTAAAATTCTAAACAATGAGTTCAATTCAATTCAATCCTAAATTCAATTCAATCTAATAAGTTAACCCAATTTTGCCCCTACATCTCCCCCTTTTGGCAATAGCAAAAAGACCCAAAAGAATGAAAGTTCAAGGCAACAACAAGGGGTAATGAGCATTGTTATACATAGGAAGTTTGGTAAGATTTGAAAAAATTTCGGCAGAGTGCCGTTTGAAAATGGGACTTTCCAACACAAATCCTGTATAAATAATGACCTGTTCGAGTTTATAAATCCTAACAGTTTATCCACAACTACTCAAAAAATTCTAATATGATCAAAACAATAAAACATAAAGTCCAACATTATCATGCTTTAGATATTAAAAGTATGAATTACAAAAAACAAGTAATGATCATTTTTCACTAAGTCTAAACCAATAGGAAATATCAACAAACATATATTGTAGTTAGACTTGTAATTTTTACTTAAAACCTCCCCCTAAGTTTATGCAAACTGTGAAATATCTAAGAAGCCTCTCTACTATGCATTAGACCTAACTCTTGTCTAATTTGTACGAACCTATCTTCGCGAAGAGGTTCAATAAATATGTCCACCCACTATTCATTAGTGCATACAAACTCAAGAGCCACATCTCCTTTTTGCACAAGTGAAATCATCATACTACCTTTAAGATTGTGTTGTCTAATTTCAATGTGTTTAGTTCGTGAATATGAGGTAGGATTTTTAGAGATGATGATTTCACTGGTATTATCACATTTAATCGGTATTGTATCGTAGTGCAATCCAAAATCTATAAGTTGTTGTTTCATATAAAGAGTTTGAGCACAACAACTTCTAGCCACAATATATTCTGCTTTGGCTGTGGATAAGACAACTGAGTTCTGTTTCTTGGAGAACCAAAAAACAAGAGATTGTCCTAAGTTGTGACAAGTGTCGCTGGTACTTTTTCTATCGACCTTACTACCGGCAAAGTCAGCATCAGTATAACTCACAATCTCAAAGGTAGTATGCTTATGGTACCATAAGCCTAACTTTATAGTTCCAACTAGATACCTAAGGATTCGTTTAACCTATTTTAGATGGGATTCCTTAGGAGCACCCTGAAACCTAGCACACATACACACACTAAACATAATATCAGGCCTACTAGTAGTAAGATATAGGAGACTCCCAATCATGCCACGATACAATTTCACGTCAACAGGGATCCCTTGCTCACCTTTATCAAGCTTAATGAAAGAGTTCATAGGTGTACCAAGAATTTTACAATCTTCCATATTAAATTTCTTTAGCAAGTCCCTGATATATTTAGATTGGCATATGAAAGTTGCACATTTATCTTGCTTAATTTGTAGCCCTAAGAAGAAACTAAGTTCACCCATCACGCTCATTTCAAATTCACTTTGCATGCACTTGGAAAAATCATTACACAAATCATCATTAGTTGCTCCAAAAATGATATTGTCCACATAAATTTGAACAAGGAACATATCATCATTTTTGGATTTGATGAAGAATGTAGTGTCAATCTTGCCACAGGTAAACCCATTTTCTAGTAGAAAACCACTAAGTTTCTCATATGAAGCTCTAGGAGCTTGTTTCAATCCATACAAGGCCTTAGACAACTGGTAAACATGGTCTAGATATTAGTGATTTTCAAAACTGGGTGGTTATTCTACATATACTTCTTCATTAATGTAGCCATTTAGAAAAGCACTTTTAGCATCCAATTGAAATAATTTAAAATTTATAAAAGCGGCAAAAGCAAGTAACAAAGGAATGACTTATATCCTAGCAACGGGAGCATATGTTTCATCAAAGACAATCCCCTTCTGCTGATTATAACCTTGGGCAACTAGTCTAGTCTTATTCCTAGTTACTACCCTATTCTCATTTTTCTTATTTCTATATACTCATTTAGTTCCAATAATTGTATGATCATTAGGCCTAGGAACTAGGGTCCACACTCTACTTCTTTCAAATTGATTAAGTTCTTCTTGCATGGACATCACGCAAGACTCATCCTCTATGGCTTCTTTAATATTTTTAGGTTCTTCTTGGGACAAGAAAGCAGAATAACTCACTAGGTTTTTCAAGGAGGATCTTGTGGCTACACCGTGGGATGGTTCACCTATAATTTGATCTATAGGATGGTTTCTAATAAATTTTCAATCTTTAGGCAACTCCTGAATTTCATTTTCATTATCTTAAGATGATTTATCATTTATTTCTGAATTTTCACTTGCATTGTTTTCAATAGATAATTTATCTAAACATTTTCTAATATCAATATCATCATCATCATCATCTTTCTTAGAAAATGTATTAGATTCATCGAACACAACATGAATAGATTCAATGATAGTCAATGTTCTTTTATTGAAAACCCTATATGATTTACTATTAAGTGCATATTCTAGGAAAATGTCTTCATCTGATTTAGAGTCAAATTTCCCTAGGTGTTTATTATCTCTAAGCACAAAGCATTTACAACCAAACACATGAAAATAGGAAATATTAGGTTGAGGTGTCATAACATGACATAACATGCAGAATTTATGGCCTCAACCCAAAAGTATTTAGGTAAGTTATGTTCATTCCGCATAGTTCTACCCATCTCTTGTAGTGACCTATTCTTTCTATCTACCACACCGTTTTGTTGAGGTGTCCTAGGTGTAGAAAAGTTAAGTGATATGCCCTCTGAGTCACAATAATTTTCTATGCCCTCATTTTTAAATTTTATGCCTCTATCACTTCTAATATTGGTTATCTTATAGCCCTTTTCATTCTGAAATCTCCTACAAAGCTTGGTAAATTGTTCACATGATTCATTTTTATGTGCAAGAAATAACACCTATGTGAACTTAGAAAATTCATCTACAATTACAAATGCATATGATTTACCACCAAGACTTGGCACAGAATTAGGACTAAACAAATCTAAATGAAGCATCTCAAGTGGTCTAGTGGTAGATATGAATTTTCTTTTCTTAAAACTAGATTCTGTTTGCTTACCCATTTGACATGCATCATAGATTTTATCTTTTACAAATGACATTTTAGGCAAGCCTTTTACTAATTCTTTTCTAATAAGTTTTGATAACAAATCCATGCTAGCATGTCCTAAGCACCTATGCCATAACCAACTAGCTTCATTTATAGCAGAAAAGCAAGTCACTTGTTGTGAAGCTAAGTTATCAAGAAAAGTAGTGTAAACATTTTCATGACGATCGGCAGTAAAAAACACTTTGTGATCTGATTTATCTTCTACTATGCATTTATTATTTTCAAAAGACACCTTATATCCTTTTTCACACAATTGACTTATGCTTAGTAAATTATGCTTCAGCCCATCAACCAATAAAATATTATCAATAGTAAGAGATGAATCCTTACCAACCTTACCTACCCCGATGATGCGTCCTTTTGCATTACCACCGAATGTCACATATTCTCCATCCTTGGGCATGATTGATGTGAATTTTCCCTTGCCGTTGGCCATGTGCCTTGAGCACCCACTATCCAAGTACCACCTATCCTTGGAGGAGGACGATCTTAGGCACACCTCATCATCGTATGCCATCAAGCACAGATTAGTGACCTCTGAGTCATTGTGGTCTGATCCTGAGTCACTGCTGCTTAATTTGTTCCATGAGGTGCTTTCCTTCATGGCTTTCTTCTTTTTCTTGGCCTCATTTTTCAGTAGTGGGAAGTCCAGCTTGATGTGCCCAACTTTGTTGCAATTGTAACATGTAGGAGCATTTGATTTTTCTTTACTTTTGCTAGACTCTCCCTTCTCAGATGTAGACTCCCTATACCTTTTATGTGGCTTTCTGTTCTTCCTAAAGAATTTGCTGAATTTTCTAGTTAGCATGGCCATATCATCATCAGTGTCAGGTTTGCTGCATTCACTAGATGAGTTAGTGGAGGTTTTCAATGCAGTCACTTTCTTCGCCCTATTGTGTTCATTTAGTCTCTCATTTATGGCCAACTCATAGGTGTTTAGGGAACCTATCAATTCATCTAAATTCATGGCCTTAAGGTCTCTACCCTCAGCAATGGTCGTAGCTTTGGCTTCCCAAACGGGAGGTAACCTTCTAAGGATCTTCCTAATCATCTCATATATAGGATAGGTCTTCCCTAATGCATGCAGTGAGTTTATGATGTGTGTGAATCTAGTGTAATGAATTTGAATGGATTCACCTACATTCATCTTAAAGGCCTCATACTCACTGGTCAACATATCTATCCTAATATCTTTCACATCCCTAGTACCCTCATATATGACCTCTAACTTATCCCAAATTTATTTTGTAGTGGAACATGTCATAATTCTATTAAATTCTATTGACGTGATGGGTCACACCTGATTTTGAGAATGACAAGTGCTCAGGTATTTGATGGCTTTCAAGTGTATGTGTAGGTTCATTTTAACAGATCAAGTAATGGCACATAAAAGCTAAGCATGAAGACCTAGAAGATTATTTCTTGTCGTAATTTATATTATATGGGTCTGTAATAGTAACAAGGTGTATGGTCTATAATAATCTCTACATGTCATGCATATAGGTAGTTGTAAGCTTAAAATGATCATAGAATGACCATAGGGGCTGAATGACTTTAGGGCACCCTTCGGTCGACTGACGCCAGGTTTTTGGGCGTACATGAAAAGGCCCTAGGTTCCTACACATTGTGCACAAAGTCCCCATAATCACTTACATTATTATCAGGGGAAAGAATTGAAATAAAATTGGACAAAATAAGGTAAGTATGTGAGAGGTCGGGCGACCGAACCTCAGGAGTTCAAAACTGCTCGGGCGCCCGAACTACTGGAAAGTCAGCAGTTTGACCAGGCTTCAGGCGATCGAACATAAAATGACCCTATTTCCCTCAGGCAACCAAACCCTTAGAAGGTTACTTTTCACTAACTCAGGCTACTGAACTTTTCAGTTCAAAAAGGGCTTAGGCGACCGAACTTTTCAGTTCAAAAAGGGCTCGGGCGACCGAACTTTGATTCAGGCACCCGAATTGTACGACAAATGTTTCTGACTTTTGTTCAGGAAACCGAACCTAGACCCGGGCGACTGAACTGTTTAAAAATACTTTTTTAACTGAGTATATTCAAGCACCTGAACCTCAAACCGAGCACCCGAACTTCTCAAGTAAAATTAGTTTTTACAAGGGTTAAAAATAAGTAAACTGGATTAATTTTCCTAATTGGTTTTAAAAAAAATTTAATAATACCTATAAAGTCCCCAATTGTTATATTTTGGTCTTGGCCTATATATAGGGTTTCATTTGTGTGGACTAGAGCGAGATTAGCCGAAATAATTAGCAAAAATCCTCTCTATCTCAAAATCTCATTTTGCCTAAAATACTCTCAAATATTTATTCCCTTGATACATTTTAGTATTATGAGAGTATATTGATTGTTCTAGTGTGTATTAGGTTACTAATACTCCCAGTCTTCCTATTTAATTGATTGATTTATTTTTGGGGAGTTAACAAAGTTTTTCCACAAATTTTATTTAATAAATCTCGTGTTAGGAAAAACCTAGTAGCTTAAGGATCTTTGTGTTGTCATTGCAAAGAATCCTATAGCTTGATTTCGTTGTGCAAAATATTTTCTACAAGCTATAACATTTTTCAAACTACTCTTGAGCATATTACATTGAAGAAAATATTTTGAGTTGTTTTGAATATTTGCAGCATCTTTGAAACCCTGATTATTATTGAAATTCGATACATACTGTTTCAAAGAAATAGCTTGATTAGAAAACCCTTGAGCATATTAATGATCATGTCTTGTTGAGTGTAGCTTAAACAAAAATACACGTCACTGAGCTTACATTTACCTACATTGTTGATGTGTATGTGATTGATTAAGTAAACTGCGCGTATTGGGGTACATATTTGCTTTACATGAAAGCACAATCACCATATCATTTGATTGAGTGAATATTGTTATATTTCTAGATGTGGCCTGAGGGTGTGGTAATCCAGACCAATAAGGATTATGTAGGTTAAGGTCAGCCCTGTGTTAATTGACTTGGTTGTAAAGGTTGAGGTCAGCTCTGTGCTAATTCACCTAGCTTGCTTAGGTGCCGCTTCACCTATTTAAGTGAGTAATTATAGTGGTAATACTTCTTCTTGTCGGCCGAGGTGGGGATGTAAGCACAGTTGACCAAACCCCGATAACATATCGTGCGTGTACTTTATATTCTCCACACTTTACATTTCTGCACATGTATGTTATAGCTTATGATTTAATTTTTGCATATTATCTGTGCATTTGGGTGTGTGAATATAGAAAGACCCTAGGTTGTGAAATACTGCTGTTGAACTAGTGAAACCTTGGAATAAATTTTAAATACCGAATTCATCCCCCCCCCCCCCTCTTGGGAATACACCAAAGCTAACAAATTCATTTACATAAAGACTACAGTACAAAATATTCATAGCAGTTGCATTTAAACTAACAACTTTCCTCTCATCATCATCATATTCATCCTCAGTTTTAAGAACTCTAGTGGCCCCCTCAGTTTTTATAGGGACATAATTTCCCTTAGAGACGGTCCTCCACGCCTTCCAATCACTATTTTGAAGGTACATGCGCATCCTCTGTTTCTAGAAGGTGTAATTATAACCACTAAAAATTAGAGGTCGTATGGAAGATGGTCCCTTAGGGAAAAGGGTCACGGAGCTATGAGTCATATGTGATCCTTTGTAAAATAGCTACTAGTCTATGTTACGTGGCTCTAATACCAATTGATAGCTTTACCATGATCCCAAGAGGGGGGGTGAATTGGTATTTTAAAAATTTATGCCCTAGGTAAGTATCCTAACAGTTGTATATTCACAATCCTATGGTCAGTCCAGTGCAAGTAAAGTAAATCAATTATAATATCTACTGGAAATTAAATCATGCACTTTAATTAACTACACATGCACCAGAAAGCAGTAAGGAAAGTGACACGCATAAATGTTATCGAGGTTCAGCCAATTTCCTACGTCCCTACCTTGGCTAACAAGTACAAGGATTACCACTATAATTACTCACTTAAACAAGTGGAATGACACCTAAACAAACGAGGTTAATTAGCACAGGGCTTACCGCAACCTTTACAACCAATTCTTACCGGGCTAGATTACCGCTCCCTCAGGCCATGCTTGGAAATATAACAGTATTCTCTCAATCAGATGGTACAGTGATTATGTTTTACGTAAAGCAGATATGTACCCAATACACGCATTTACATACACATCAATGATATGGATATAGTGTAAGCTCAGTGATGCAAATTATTGTGCTATAAACACTCAATATAATATAATCAATGATATGTTCAAGAGTGTTCAAAACAATAGTATCTTGAAATCTAAGCAATGTATAGTTCAGTAGCAAATCAATATTCCAAATATATGAATCAGATAATCAAACTAGTTCAATAAGATTTTCGTTAATGAAATACGCACAATACTAGTTTGAAAATGTTTTGCTTGTATGAAAAATATTTGCACAAAAACAACCAAACTATTGGACACTTGCAACAAAGATGCAAATATCCTAAGCTCACTTAGTTTATCCCAGCACAAGATTTATAATCAAAATCTGTGGGATAAACTTAAGCTAGAACTCCCTAATAAAATATTGCAAACAAACAATCAAATGGGAGTTTCTAGCAATCCTAGCAAACACATGCGCTCTAGAAATGTTCTCACGATCTCAGAATATATCAAGGAGGTGAAGATTTGAGTGTATTTGGCCAAAGAGTGTATTTTGAAAAGAGAGAATTTTGGCTAATGTAAATTGCTAATCATCTCTTAATCTTCACAAATAAGCCTATATTTATAGGCAAAGGTAAAATTTTAACCATTTGGGATATGTTGGGAATAATTAAAAAAGTCTCAAATAGTTAAATCATCATTAGCTCAAATTAACCCAGTTTTACCACGGTTGAAATTATTTTAACCTGTCGAGGTTCAAGTGACTGAACCAAGGTTCGGTTGCCCGACCATACTTAGTAATAAAAGTTATTCAAGACAATTTGGTCGTCCGGATTCAAGTTCGGTGACTCAAATCAAAGTCTATAGCATTGCTTTGTAGCTTCGGGTGACCGGTCATATATTCAGTGGCCTAAACTAGTGTGTTAGGTCGACTGGGGCTTAAGTTGAACTAAAACAATCAGTCACCCGATTTGGTGGAATGTCCTTTTCGAAAGGTTCGGGCGCTCGTGGACAGCACGCACAAATGGTTTGACCCCCTGAGAGCCCAAGTCAACTTTTGACTCTTCAACAGTTCGGGCGCCTGAGGAGTTTTGAACTCCAAGGGTTTGGTCACCCGAGCTCTCTTAAATTCCTGATATTTGTTCAATTTAAAGCACAGACTTAATGCTCTTATATATTATATGATATGCGTGTGAGTGTTAAGACCTAGAGTCTTGCTTTGGTCTTATTGAGCTTACCATATATCCAATATGCATGATGTGCAGGTAAGATAAATGCAAACCACTTCCTAGGTTACTATTACAGACCCATATTACAATCATTGACTTTTCAATTACAAATTAAAGTCTTTAGGGTCTTCTATTTGCTTCAAGTGTCATTCCTTGGGATATTCATTTAAACTTGCACAAATGATTACGCGCCAAAACTGCGTAATTGGGCATCTTAACCCCGCCTTTACGGTTTATATTTTTAATTAAATGTACAAAATTGTCCAATATTTTAATAAAGTGCCAAAATCATCATTCTTGAATTTTATTGCACTATTTATGAAGTTTTGGTAATTTTTTGTCGCAGGAAAATTCCCGGGAACCAAAACTGACACCTGTTCGTATTTCATGTATAACTTTTCCGTCCAAATTCCGATCAAGACGATTCAAATTTCCAGAGAAAGAGGAAAGGATTATCTAAAACTTTTGTGTTTTAAGTTTTGTGAGATATGGGCTCTAGAAGAGTCATATTTGCGATAAAAAGAGAATGAAAAAAATGAAAAAAATATAGCAATTCGGGTCAACTCCAATTGGGTCAAGTTGCCGGGTTGGGTCTCCTATCCGGGTCTAGGGCTTTCCCCCCTATCCTATTTAACTCTTCTCTTCCTCTTCCTATGTAGGCAGCCCCCGTGGCTCCCCTTTCTCCTCTCTTCCCTCTTCTTCTTCTTCTTCTTTAGTTTTTTTTTTCTGCTTTGTTCCTTCTCTGTTTCCCTTTCCTTCTTCCCCTGTTCTTCCTTAGCTCTACCTTTCCCTATTCTCTTCCTTGCCCTTTGTTCCAGTCCTCCTTCAGCATAGCACCCACACATAGCATAGCTGCAACACCAGCAACACAGCAAACCCTCACGGCACAGCAGCAATACCCGCAGCTTGCCGCAACTTCTCCAGCACAGCAGTAGCTTCACGGCACAGCAGCCCCTGCACAGCTCTTCTCTCTCTCTCTCTCTCTCTCTCTCTCTCTCTCTCTCTTAACTTTTCGTTATGATTATTTTATTAGTATTAATTGTTTGAGCATTGAATTAAATTGGTTTGAATTTTATTTTAGACTTTGATTGTTGTTTAGACTTTTTATTAAAGTACGAATTTTCATTGGGATATTTGTTTTGGCTTTTTATTCTTCTTACAGTATTTATTTATCTATTTACTTATTTTCTTTTTCTTTTAATTGAGTATGTGTTAGGATCGGTAGTGCTCGATTTAGTACCTTAATTTGGTGATGTCCATTCTAGTTTTTAAATAATAATATATAAAAAGAGAAAAGAGAAAGGTGTTATTGTGATTCGTTAAATTTAGATCTTTGTTCGTGTTTTGTTCCTTCAGTTCGAGTTCTTGACTCGTATTAAAAGTTCAGTATTTAGTTAGTGTTTAAATTGTGATTTTGGTTCATAATTTTTGGTTCATGTTGTAGATTTGATTTTTATTGCGCATGTGTGTGTTTGATTGAGTTTCCTTTGCACGTTTTAATTCCTTATTTGTAGTTGCCATATTTAATAATGCGCGTTTAGGTATTTCCTTAAGTAGACGTAGGGTTTCTATTCTTGTTTTTTTTTTATTTAGTGCATGTTAGTTTAGGATTTTAAATTATGTGTCATTTAATTCATCAAAAGTGAAATTGAACCATCTTGAAAACCCGAATCTGAACTAAGTTCAGTGCAATTTAATTTTGATTGGGAGAACGTTAAATTTTGAGATTAAAATGCATTCCATGAAGAGACGATCTAACCCTTGGGCTTAATATTACACGACGTAACTCCTACTTGGGATAGCTTCCGAGCTGCTCATTTTTTGAGTGAGTCAACAAACACTTGACAATCATCAAATACCTGAGTATTTGTCATTATCAAAACCGGGTGCAACCTATAAAGTCAACATTCTCCCCCTTTTTGATGATGACAAATACATCATGCAAAAAATGGGCTAAGACCCGGTTGGAAAAGTTAGGTACATCTTCCTAGTAAGGTGTAGTTGTAGGTTGAGGTCAACCCTGTTAATTGACCTGGTTGTATTAGGTGTCGCTCCACCCGTGAAGTGAGCCCTCAGTGGAATCCTTGTGCTTGTAAGCCAAGGCGGGGACATAAGCAGGATTGGCCGAACCCCGATATCATATTCGGTGTCAAGTTTACATTTCCTGCATTATATTTTGATTTGTACTTAATTTAATTTCCTTGCTGAATATACTACATATCTTATTAATATAAAATTACATTTAGTTAAGAAATACTTAAATTGTGGTGCATGTTCTAAAAATTGTTTAATATATCATATCTGCAATTTCATATACATTTAAACTGCTCCTAGGTTGCATAATACTGTTGCTAGACTAGTTGACCTAGGAAGAAATTTTTAAATCTCCAATTCCCCCCCCCCTCTCCTTTTGGGATCGCACCAAAGTCAACAATTGACATCAAAGCCTTACTGTACTAGGCTTAACAGCTTTTGTAAAAGATCGTAATGGCTCACATTGATGTATCCCCATTCGTAGAGGGACAGTCAGCTACTAGTCCTATATTGTTTTGTGGTGTTGATTACACTGCCTGGAAAATTAGAACGAGCACATTTATAAAATCAATGAAGTGGAGGGCCTTGCAGGTGATTGTCAAAGGAATTTGTATGCCTATAATCGAAAATGATATTACTTTGATGCATGCAAATTCATGTGCCATGGACATGTTATATCTTGCATTAGATTCTAATATTTTTGTTGAGTTTGTGGCATGTCAGAGTGCACAGAAAATATAGGATGAACTCAAAAAGAAATGTGAAGAATCCTAGGGAAAGGAGACCACATTTCTAGTAGTGTCATGCTCAAATAATCAAAATGTAGTAAATCATGGGGTAATTGCATTAACAAAAGTAAAGGTCTATGATTCTTTCTCTATAACTAGTGATGATTCTTATGCTGAATGTTGTTGTTGACTCTATGAGTCCAGTCTTGTTTTGATAATGACAAATCACTTGGTATTTGATCTGTGCATTAAGATTGTGAACAGGAACAATATTTAGCATGCACAGAAGGATAACAAGTTATGGAAGTGATGAAGGTTAAAGCATACACAACTTGGTAAAATCCACGAAACTAAAAGAGTTGAAGAATGAAGATGCAAGCGGCAAGTTCAAGATTTCTATGGGAATGGGTACTTAGAACTAATGTATTCACATTTTTCATATGATTTAATTTTAAGCTCAAATTATACCCTAGACTGATCAATATTTCCATGGGAATGGGTACTTAGAACTAATGTATTCACATTTTTCATATGATTTAATTTGAGGCTCAAATTATACCCTAGACTGATCTTAGGACTCATGCATCTCATGAACATCATTAGGGGACATTTATGGACTTAGAAATATTTTTAAAATCCCAAAAAATATTTTTATAAAAGAGCAAAAAAAGATAGCAAAACAGATTTTTGAAGCTTGAAAGAAAAATTTAAGAAAGGTTCAGTTCAGAAGACTGAACTTCAAGTTCAATCGTCTGAAGATTGAACTTCAGAAGACCAAAGTTAAGCTCAATCGTTTGAAGAATTTCTTTAGAATACCAAAGATTAAGTTTAGTCATCTAAAGAATTAATGGTGAAACACAGAACCTAGCAGAAGAACCTCAGAAGACTGAACTCAGTTTTCAGTCGTCTGAACCCGACACTTCAGAAGACTGAACCCTAACCTCAATCATTTGACCCTCTGTCCAGGTTAATTTTTCGAAGCTCTAAGGAACTGTAGTCATCAAGGCCTTAACCCTCAGTTGTCTGAACTTGTGGGAAAGTTTAAAATTTTAATTTTTAATAAGAGATCACACAAACAATTTTTTGATCAAACGGTTAAGATTCATTCTAAGGGCAAGGCACCTATATAATGAACATCTAAACCCTAGTGCTCCAATTAGACTAGAGAAGAACAAACCTTTGGCATACAATTGAAGAGATTGCACGTTTAGCACAACTTTGAACACATTGCTGAAACCTTTGCCTGGGATTTCAAAGTTCTTACGTCGAATCTGAGCTACGGCTATCTCGATTTTAAAAATACAATCTGGCAATCATTGTGGAATCATTTTGGTATTGAGATTTGATATTATATTGTAATCACGATTCGGTTTGTGAACAGGGTGAGGAGAAAGTTGTGCCTCTTGTAAGCAGCGGATGTAAGGGAAGCTCCATCTCAGTTAAAGGAGTAGGTATATAGTGAAATCCTTGAGTGGTTTGCTCAAGGCGAGGACGTAGGCCGGGTTGGTTGAATCTCGTAAAATCGTGCTTGATTTATATGTACTGCATTTAAATCGTAAAAAGAATTCGTTGATAAAATAAATTTAAATCAGCCTCAAACTACTGCATTTAATTTGTTAAACATTGAAATCGGGATTAAGTGGTAATTAATTTAAAATATTTTAAAAATATGGGTTATGCAGAAGTACCAGAGTATTAATTCTTTCTTCACCAATTATGGGTTATGCAGAAGTACCTCTAATGCAGATTTATATGTACTGAAGGAGAATGCAATGTATGTAATAATTGTACTATATGTAGATGATCTTGTGCTTACAGGTGATCACGAGGAGAAGATCAAGAACATCCATGAAGGCTTATGCTTAGAATACGAGATGGAAAACTTGGAGCTGCTCCACTTTTTCTTGGGCATTGAAGTGTGGCAGCATCTAGGAGAAATCTTTATTTCTCAGCAACAATATGCTCAAAAGTTATTGAAGGCATTTGGGATGGTAGAATGCACTCCAGTGGTTACTCCAATGGAAGTAAACATTAAGCTCTCCATTGAAGATCCCTTTCCACTAGTTGATACAAAGAGATACGAAAGCCTAATTAGAAGTTTGGTGTACCTGTACAACACAAGGCTCAATATCAGCTTTGCAATTGGTATTGTGAGTAGATTCGCAAATAAGCAACAAGAATTTCACTGGAAGGTTGGAATGGGGGTCCTTAAGTATATAAAAGGGACTCCTCATTTTGGCATCTCTTGTACATTAAGGAACTCCCTAATTGGATATTGTGACTCTAATACAGGAAATATTTATTCCAAAAAGTTAGTTTCTGGATATTAATTTCTCTTTGGGAATGGAATTATCTTATGGACAAGCAAGAAGTAGCCAATAGTGTCTTTATCACCCACAAAAGCCAAGTACAAGTTAGCTTGTCTCACCTCATGTGAAGCTGTCTGGAAAAGAAGACTTCTTACTGATATTAGGATACCGATAAATGTCGTAACACTGATTCACTGTGACAATCAAAGTTGCATAACTATTGGTAAAAAACTAATGTTTCGTGCAAGAATCAATCACATTTAGATTCAGTATCATTACATACTCAAACTCATAAAGCATAAGGTTGTTGAGATGGAGTATTCCCCAACAGAAGATAATCATGCAGATATCTTCACCAAAACATTGGGTAGTTCTGACTTCCAGAAGCTTTGAGATGCTCTTGGTATTGTTCTAAGAGCGTAGCTGGACATTGAGTGGGGGTGTTGGTATATATGTGTGTGATGCCCACCTCCTATGAGTTAATTGGCACACTTACTTGACGTATGGCTCAGATGAGGTTGAAGTGGTAGACTGCAATGGTACTATGAAGATAGAAGACATTTCCTTCCAAGACACGAGGATTCGGGGGTAGCGCCACCGGTGGGGGGTATGGGGGCAATTCCCCCCAGACGGCGGGGCCTCGGTAAGATGGTATAGCCTATCTAGTGTGAACAGTGGGAATGGTAGGTGAGTGATGACTACCAGTATGAACGGCAGTCGTGGTTGGTGAATGACGGCCACTAATGCCAATGACAACTATGGTAGGTGAGCCACCACCACCTACCATGGTAAGTGAGCCACCAATGCGCTTCTCCCATAAACCAGAGGCTATAAATAAGACCCCCCCCCCCCACCAGATCATAAGACACATCTCAACTGCAAGATTGTGTCCTCTTCTATTTTTCAATTTGTTGTCCTTTTGCCATTGAATCTCATTTAGTGAGTGTATGGTTGGACATGTTGTAATAAAACTTTGTGTTATCTCTTCAATCATTTCTTCAAAGCAGATGTTGGTGTTGTTATTTTACAACATATACTAAGTTTCTACATTTTAAGCCCGGACCACTTCCTAAGCCATTTAGTCATCACTACCCCTAAACTGAGGAACTAAGAAAAGATAATTATATAACTCCTGTTGGAATCCATCCTTCTTCTTGTCATAAGGGGTTTTTCCTTCCTAACTACCCATATCATTTTCTTATCTACGCCTTTGGTACCTTTAAATAGGCAAGTAAACCTGACGTGCCTTTTTCTTTCACAATGTAGACAAACTTTAGATCTATGTGAAAGACTATGTGTATTTATTTTATTTTTACTTGAAGAAGCATAAAAATGACTATGGGGTTTATAAAGATTATTCTTTTCTTTTGTAATTCTAAAATTATCCCCAATATTTCCCTTTATGAAAATAATTTTCAATATGTTTCTTATCTTCTTCTTTTCTAGACAAGCATGATAATCTCTTGATTCTTTTAGATGTTTTTTTAGCTTTTTATTCATATTTAAAAAAAAAAAAAGTTTCTTTCTAGACATCCTAACTAGAAATTTATGTATTTCAAATGAGGCAATTTCTAGTTTAACGTTAAAGGGCATGCTTTTATCAACAAATTCATCACAAGATTCAATACAATATTTTTCCCATAAATCATGAACATCACATTCTATTTTTTCATAGAACTATATTCTGATATAGATTGTTTGTGGGATGCATGAATGATTATGTGCTTAAATTGCGTAATTAGGCATTTTAATCCAAGCATTAGGGCTTATATTTCTAATTAAATGCCTAATTTCTCTCAATATTTTAACAAACTGTCCTATTTATAATCTCTGAGTTTTACTGAGCAATTTATGAATTTTTGGCATTTTTTTATTATAGGAAAATTTCCGGGAGCTAAAACTGGCATTAGTTCGTAATTCATGTATAACTTTTCCGTCCAAGCTCCGATTGAGACGATTCAAAATCCTAGAGAAATATGGGAATATTATTTACAACTTCCATGCTTTGAGCTTTGAGAGAAACGGGCTCCAAAAGGATCAAAATTGGTGTCGTTTGTAAAGAAAAAAAAAATTACATTACCTTTGATGTGACCAAGTGATGTAGGCCAGGTCGGGTCGGGTCATCCATTGCTCTGCGCTGGGTTGTAGGGCTTCACCCCCCCCCCCTCCCTTTATATCTCTCATTCTCCTTATTTTCTCAGTGTGCCCTTGCACCCTCTCTTGTTCAGTTTTTTTTTTTTTCTTCTTTTCTCTCCCTCTCTTCTCTCAAGCTCTCCCAATCCCTCTTCCCAATCTCCCTCTCTCAACCCTCACTCTCTCCCTCTCTCAGACCTCACTCTCTCCCTCTCTGTTTCTTAGTCTCTCTTCTCTGCCTTTTTCAAATCTCTCCCTCTCTTACACTCTCCTACTCCCTCAGCATCCTCTCCTCCATCAGTTTCTTTCTCTTCCTCTCCCTTAGTTTCTATCCCCTATCTCTGCAACTCCACTGCAACTCTCAACCAGCTCCAACACTAGCCATCTTTGCTCCAACCACCACTGCAGCAGCACCTAAGAAGGCCAATCGAAGGCTCCTCCAAAACCAATCGAGGTGAGTCTGCAGTCCACTACAATTGCTCCGAGACCACCAGACCACACCTGGAGCACTGCTGTCAATCAGCCACTCCTCTTTGCCCAGCCCCATCTTCAACACCAGACCACAGCACCACCAGCCGCTAGCCCCAACACAGACACCTAAGAGCTGAACCTGCTATTGTTCTACAACCATAGCCCTAAGACTCCTTTTCTCTCTTTATCTCTCTCTCTCTCTCTCTCTCTCTCTCTCTCTCTCTCTCTCTCTCTCTCTCTCTCTCTCTCTCTTTTCTTCTCTCTTTCTCTTCTATTTTACTTTAAGTAATATTAATTGTTTTTTTTATTATTTCAAATGAAGTGTAGTTTTTAATTTCAGGTTGACTTATTAACTAAGAAACATTAAATTCTTCTCTTTTTTATTGAGTACTATTTTTATATTAAAGTTGTTTTTTTGTATTCTTTGTTTGAGTTAATTTCTCTTTTTTTTTTAACTAGGTTCGTTTGATTTCTCAAAAAAAAGAGGATAAAATAAAAAAACAAAAAAAAAAGGTGCTTTTGTTTTTAAGAAAATTAAATTAGTTGATCTTTTCAAACTTTTAATTTTTGTCGAAGCTTGATTTAGTTTAGGGGCCATCTTATTAAATTTCGTATTGTTATCATGTTCTGTTATCGTTTAAGTTGTTAAACGTTTAATTTTAGTTTGAGTTCTTGATTCATGTTAAAGGTTCAGTTTTTATCATCTGTGTTTATGTTTGAGTGGGTTTCATTATTGCGTGTTTTAGTTAGGTGTTAAAGTTACTATCTTTTCTATTTCAAAGTTTAATGTATATACCAATGCTTGCCTGATTAAAGGTAGGGTTTCTGTTCTTGCTATTTAATTCGGTGCATGCTAGGATTATGGTTTTAATTCGCGTGTTCATTTATTTGTCGAAGAAAATCTCAACAATCTTGAAAATACCCGAATCTGAACTGAGTTCAGTAACTTCTAATTTTGAATGGAAAAACATAAAACTTGAGATTAAAACGTATTCCTTAAAGAAACAATCTAGCCCTTGGGCTGAGTATTACACGACATAACTCCTATACTTGGGATAGCTTTCGAGATGCTCATTTTTTCAAGTGAGTCGAGTTTTTGGTGCCGTTGCCGATGAATGTTGGTATTAATCTCAAATTAGAGTTTTTCAAGTCATTTTAATCAGTCTTATGAAAAAAAAAAAAAAACAAAGAAAAAAAGAAGAAAAAAATTGAGTTTTCAAAAAAAAAAAAAATAAATATGGTTGCACCTGCACCGTGCAAGATGATGGACTTTTTGCAGCTTTAATACACCACTACACCATCTACCACTGTTTTACCTAATGAAGAACTTGATTTCATGATGCAGCGTGGGAGGACGTCATTGCTACCCTAATTCTACGAAACAGAATCTGAGTGCCCTTATCAACACCTGACAGAGTTCAAGTTAACTTGCAATATTTTTTTCTCTCATGCTAGAACTGATGAATCTATTAGACTGCGTTTATTTTTTGCTTCTTTGCAGGATGGGGTACAGATGTAATTTAATTCCTTGAGAGCTCAATCTATCACTAATTGGGCTGATATGGAGCGTGAATTTTTGCATATGTTTTATCCCTCACAAAGAACTCAATTTTTGCAGGAACAGATTATTCATTTTATGTAGTAGGGTGACGAGATATTTCGGGCTTTCTGGGAGTGATTCAAGGATCTGCTAAGTACTTTTCTACATCACGGGTTTGAATCGTGGAGATTAGTTAAATTTTTTAATACTACTTTTACCCTTGATTGCAAGCACCTTGTTCAGACCATGTGCAATGGAGAACCCTTCAGCGAGGATCTGGATCAGGTACTATCATTTTTTGATTACCTAACTGAAAGTGTCCCACAGTGGAATACAAGATATAATTAGGCACCCATGACAGTACACCCTATCAGCACAATCCGTAGTGGAGATACATATGAGCCAGCATACTACCCAAACAATCTTCCACCTCAATATCAGCCACAACAGATCCCTCAAAGTTGTGCGTTGTCAAGACTTCTTAATGATAACATGACATAGATGGAGAATATGCTCCAATAGTTCATGCAAATTCAGATCAATGAGTATACTCAGCATACTTAGGACTTAAATGAATTGCAGGGCACCATTAATGCGATGAGCACGTAGTTGGATATTTTAGAAAAAGAGGAATTTCCCGTGGAACCTCGGCCTTGTTCTCAAGAATACCAGCAACAGCAACAACAAATACATAATGATTCTCTTGAGACAGCGGAGGCCGCCAATACTTCGAGAAGTAGGAAATAAGTTCCCCAACCTGAGATGCTCACCACCGGACAACCAATTGTCTCGGCATCGGAAGTCATGGCTAAAATAAAATAAGTCAAAGAAAAACCTAAGGAAGTGGGCCTAGAAGTGGAGCAGATAGTTAATGAGGAGGTTGATACTAATAAGGAGTACCAACCTATGGTACCTCATCCTCAAAGCTTGGCAACCGTGGAACTGTTACTCCTGACTGAATTAAAGGTCAAGGAGCCTAATGCTGAAGCAGCTCCCTACAGTGGTAAGATGATTGGTACACCCGATAAAGAGGGTGAGCAAAATGGTAAATATTTAACTTTCAAGGAACCACGTAAAACTTTTAATGCTAATGCTTCAACAAAACTAAAGGTAACTGCTCCAATAACTTTTCCTCAAACACCAGTTCACAAAGAAGTAAATTTCCTAAAAAATATGCTTAATAAAGACCCTTTCTAGTTAAAACAAGAAAGTCGATCTGCATACATATTTTTTGGTATTTTGATGAGTATTAATTCATTTGAGGCTGACTTTCATGCAAGTATAAAGACCGATTCATTGTGACAGCTTAAATTTGGAGAACCACTAATTCAATTTATAGATTTACACCCACTAGACGAAATTACTTCAGAGCCTCTACCAAACAACTATGATGTTTTTCTTTCCCTTCTTTTCCTTTTTTTTTTTTTACCTTATTTTATTTTTAGTTAATTTTCAAATACATTTTCTTGTGGTTCAGTTTTCATTTTCCATTACTTCTCCACCCAGGTATGCTTTATTTCTCCTGTGCATAGTTTTTGCTATTTCCCCTATGCTTTCACATTGAGGACAATGTTCCACTTTAGTTGGGGGGGGGGTGAGCATTTGCATGTGACACTGTGCACATATATTTTTTGGGTTTTATTTATTAATTTGAGAACAAATATAAAAAATAAAAATAAATAAAAAAGAGAAAAGAAAGGAAGAGTAGTGAGGAATTACACTAAATTATGTCATAAGTAACACTGACTCATACACTTCACATACTTGCATATAACCTAAGAATTACACACTTGAGTCATTTATGTGTAGTTTCTCTTTATATAACTTTGTAACTCCATGAAGAGTTGATTTGTAGTACACTCATGCTAATCTGGTTATATAATTTCTTGTATTTACACGGCATCTCACGGGGCTGAATAGACACATTCATTTGATTCATTGCACTTCTGATTCCTTGTGAGCACTTAGAGAACACCCATGGCAGCTATGAGACCTTGTGAGATATACTTGAGCTATTTATTGTCCTTTTGAGTGTTAACATCAAATCAGAGTCTATGGAACTCAATTCTCTTTTCTTTTGGACGATTCTTTGTACACTAGTCTTTGTTTTGTATTTGCTAGCCTAGAGGTGACATCTAGTGGGGAGATAGAAACCTAGGTCTTGTAGCCAACTCAAGATGTGAAGACTAAGCCACTCCTAGAGATAGACTTAGTTCATGGACCATCGTTCAAGCTTAATTTCCGTTGATGGTATGAAGATAACAAAAGAAGTGTAATGGTTGTCCTAATTGATCAAGAAAAGATAGAAAATGAAGAATGAGCAGAAGAAAGAATAAGAAATAGAAATGCACATGAAATAAAATGTTGATGCTTGCTCCATAGAAATACTACAAAAAAAGTCAAGGACACGTGACATATGTTTTCCACGTATAAAGATTCTTGAACCGTTTATTGCCTCAGATGTATTCATGCCAAGTTTGTGAATAAGTTGATCTAGGGTGGTCTCAGTTGCATATGGCGAGTAGGTGAGAAGATGCTAGGATGAAGGACCTGACACCTCAAAAATAGGCTAGATCCTTCTCAGACTAGTCCACTCCATATACTTAGCGTTTGTTCCTTTCAATATGTGGGATGTTTAATCACGACACTCCTCACATATGACGAGTGAACCCATTCTCTTTGAATGTTTTTTAGGATATACCAGTTAGGCCGAGTCAAAACGACTATTCTGTAGGTGTCCACCGGTATCCTAAGTGTACTAAGTCACACACATCACACACACCTCGAGATTTTACCTATTTATACTCGAACTTATATATACGCATTAACTCTGAATTGTACCACTAGTTAACTTTATGTGAGTATACTATTCTTAAATGATATATAATGATAGAATTTGCACAAGTGATGTGCTTCGAAGTTGTGTGCGTTGAACATGAATGAGCTTGTGTGAAATTCAGTTATATTCTTGTATATGAAATGGTATGACTTTGTTGCATGCGCATTAATTTCATGTTCACTGGAGTTAGTATTTGTGGATACTGCCCCTGAAATTCATTCACGTCAATTGCTAGAGACTAGAAAAACGTTAGTTGGGGGGTGTGATTACGTGTTTAAAATGCGTAATTAGGCATTTTAATCCAAGCATTAGGGCTTATAATTTTAATTAAATGCCTAAGTACTCTCAATATTTTAACAAAGTTTCTTATTTATAATCTCTAGGTTTCATTGAGCAATTTATGAATTTTTGGCATTTTTTTATCGCAGGAATATTTTCAAAAGCTAAAATTGGCATCATTTCGTAATTCACGCATAACTTTTCCGTCTGAGTTCTAATTGAGGTGAATTGAAATCTTGAAGAAATATGAGAAAATTATTTAAAATGTCCATGTTTTAAGCTTTGAGAGAAATAGGCTCCAAGAGGATCAAAATTGGCGTCATTCGTAAAGGAATAAGAAGAAGAAAAGAAAAAAAATTACATTACCTTTGATGTCACCTGGCCATGCAGGCCGGGTCGGGTCGGGTCCTCCATTGCTCTGTGCTGGGTTGTAGGGCTTCACCCCCCTCCCTTTATATCTCTCTTTCTCCTTCTTTTCTCAGTGTGCCCCCGCACCCTCTCTTGTTCTTTTTTTTTTTTTTTTTTTTTTCTTCTTTTCTCTCCCTCTCTTCTCTCAAGCTCTCCTAATCCCTCTTCCCAGTCTCCCTCTCTCAGCCCTCACTCTCTCCCTCCCTGTTTCTCAATCTCTCTTCTCTGCCTCTCTCAACTCTCTCCCCCTCTTAGTCTCTCCTACGCCCTCGGCATCCTCTCCTCTTTCAGTTTCTTTCTTTCCCTCTCCCTTATTCTCTCTCCCCCTCTCTCCGCAACTCCACTGCAACTCTCGACCAGCTCCAACACCAGCCATCTCTACTCCAGCCACCACTGTAGCAGCACCTGAGAAAGTTAGTTGAAGGGTCCTCCAGAACCAGCCGAGGTGAGCCTGTAACCCACTACAATTGCTCCGAGACCCCCCTGACCACACCTTGAGCACTGTTGTCAACCAGCCACTCGTCTATGCCCAGCGCCAGCTTCAACACCAGACCGCAGCACCACTAGCCGCCAGCCCTAACACAGACACCCAAGAGCTGATCCTACTGCTATTCCACAACCACAGCCTTGAGACTCCTTTTCTCTCTCTATCTCTCTCTCTCTCTCTCTCTCTTCCTCTTTCACTCTCTCACTCTTTCTTTTTTTTTGTTTCTTCTCTCTTTTTCTTCTATTTTACTTTAAGTAATATTAATTTTTTTTTTTTATTTCAAGTGAAGTGTAGTTTTTAATTTCAGGTTGAGTTATTAATTAAAAAACATTAAATTCTTCTTTTTTTTTTTCTTATTGAGTACTATTTTTATGTTAAAGTTGTTTTTTTTTGTATTGTTTTCTTGAGTTAATTTATTTTTTGTTTGACTAGGTTCGTTTGATTTCTCAAGGAAAAAAAGAGAATAAAATACAAAAAGAAAAAAAGGGTGCTTTTGTTCTTAAGAAAACTAGATTAGTTGATCTTTTCAAAATTTTAATTTTTGTCGAAGCTTGATTTAGTTTAGGGTTCATCTTATTAAAGTATGTACTGTTATGGTGTTCTATTATCATTTAAGTCATTAATGGTTTAATTTTAGTTCGAGTTCTTGATTCTTGTTAAAGGTTCGGTTTTTATCATCTGCATTTATGTTTGAGTGGGTTTCATTATTGCTTGTCTTAGTTACATGTTAAAGTTACCGTCATTTCTATTTCGAAGTTTAACGCGTGTTCCAATGCTTGCTTGATTAGACATAAGGTTTCCGTTCTTGCTATTTAATTCAGTGCATGCTAGGATTAGGGTTTTAATTCGCATGTTCGTTTAATTTTTCGAAGGAAATCTCAACAATCTTGAAAAGACCCGAATCTGAACTGAGTTCAATAACTTTTAATTTCAATTGCAAAAACGTAAAACTTAATATTAAAAGGCATTCCCTAAGGAGATGATCTAACCCTTGGGCTCAATATTATACGACGTAACTCCTATACTTTGGATAACTTCTGAGCTGCTCATTTTTTTGAGTGAATCAATGAACACATTACATTATTTAGTGCTTATTATATGAAGCTCTTGTGCACTCATAAAATTCTTTACTGGTTGGATTATTGTGAACTGTTTATTGTAAACACCCAGGTTTGGAGCATATCTCGATGGATAATATCCTATTTACAGACGAAATATTGCCAAAATTTTTCTAAACTGATGAAACTTAACTATCTAAAATTTTATCATTTTTTTTTTAACTATGTCCGAATGACCTATTATTTTGCTATCAAATCATTGATACTTATAGTGCGTATACATATATGTTCAAAAATCGTATACTAATTTTTTTTTATAATTCTTAATTTGTAGGGTTTGCAGCTGTCACAAAATCAACACGATGCCATGTACTATAGTCAGATGCAGTTTTTTTATTTTTTTTTTTGTATTTTTTATAATATGAACAAATGAAATTTCTATATTTTAATTTAAATTTGTATAATGTATTTGTGTTTGAATTTGAACTTGTATAATGCATTTGTATTTTAATTTGAATTAGAATTTTTAATAATTTATGAATATTAGAATTTTTAAAAATTTATGAATTTTTTTAGAAATTATAGTTTAATGTTATGTATATGAAAATGTAATTACAAATTTTTACAGGAATTAATGATTAAAATTTTTAGATTGTCCATTTTTTAAGTATTAGTAAAGGTTCAAAAGAAGTCAATAGCTATAAAAGTTGCAAATGCAAGCTCTAGTGAAGATGAAGACAACGAATTAGACGATGATGATATAGTCATATTCACTAGAAGACTAGGAAAATTCTTCAAAAAGAACGAGAAATTTACTCAAAAATTCAGAAGCTCAAAATATGATAAAAGAAAATTTAGAAAGAAAGAAACTAAGAATGAACCTCCTACATGTTATAATTGCAAGAAAGTTGGACATATTAAACATGATTGTCCACAACTTAAGAAAGATGCCAAGAAGAAGAAAAAGAAGGTGATGAAAGCTACCACATGGGATGAATCAAGCTCGAGTGAATCAGAAAACGAATCAAGTAATCAAGACATGGAAAACCTATACTTCATGGCAAAAGATGACGAGGTAAATTCCTACTCTAGCCCATCTGAATATTCTAGTGATGAATCATGTAGTGACTCATGTGAAAGCATGCCTTCATATAGAGAAATTATGGCTGAACTATTTTTCTTGCATAATAGGTTCATAAAAGTAATAAAAAGAAACATAGTATTGAAAGAACAAAATGAAAAACTAATGAACCAACTAGAGACGTCAACATCAGCTGAAAAGGAAAAGGACTCACTTATTGATGAACTCATGAGTAAAATCAAAATGATGCCTTAAGATCTAGTAAAGCTACAAGTAAATGGTAAAAATATAAGACTCAGAGATTTGTGATCTCAATAGTAAAATTGAGGATCAAACTAAAAATAATTTACAATTTTACTAGAGGAAAGGAAAACTTTGATAAACTAGTTGGATCACAAAGAGTGTCCTTGGACAAATAAAGAATTGGATTCAATGGAGCTGAAAACAATAAGAAAAAGAAAATTTACATAGGGTACTTTGTAAAAGCCTTAAAACATTTTGCAAGCACATCTTCATTAAATGCATATGAACACACTACGTGTTTTCTGTGCAAGAAAAAGGGGCACATAAAATTTGAATGTCCTTAAAAGAGAAAAAATGTCAAAGTCGAGAAAGAATGGAGAGTCAAAACTATAACTAAAATTGAATCAAAAAGACCTAAGAAGGTTTGGGTACCAGAAGTAACACCTTGAAACCCTTCTTGTAGGTATGCTTTAGGTCCACCCCATTAAAAGAAAAATGGTACTTGGATAGTGGATGTTCAAGACATATGACTAGAGAAAAATCCAAGTTGACCTCATTAAAACTAAAAGATGGCATGGTGAACATGTGTCAGCTTTACCGTGATCCCAAGAGGGAGGGGTGAATTGATATTCTTAAAATTTATCCCCTAGGTATTCCTCCTAACAGCAGTATGTTCACAAACCTATGGTCAATCTAGTGCAAGTAATATAAATATATCAGAAATTAAGTAAAGCGGTTGAATTAGTCACACAAGCACCAGAAAGCAATAAAGAGAGGGTGACATGCAGATATGTTATCGAGGTTCGGCCAACTTCCTATGTCCCCGCCTTGGCTAACCAGCACAAGGATTATCACAACAACTTGCTCACTTAAACGGGTGGAGTGACACCTATACAAACCAAGTCAAATTAACACAGGGCTGACTCAACCTTTACACCAATCCTTATTGGGCTGGATTGCTGCCCCCTTAGGCCACGCCTGAAATCTCTCAAATATACAATCAAATGGTACAATATAAGGGAGCTTTCACGTAAAGCAAATTTGTACCCCAATGCGCACAATCACAAACACCACAGATGATTTAATAATGTAAGCTCAGTGTGGTCTAGATAGTTCAACTCTCAAAAGTGTTTTCTATCAATGTAATACGTACGTGACAGTGTCAACAAGCAATCTTTGTATTTCAATGTGTTCTCAATCAGGATGCTCAAACAAAGATATTATGCAAGTTTCAAATATTTTAACTAGTGTATATGTTTGGTTTGCAAAGCAAAACAATTTTTATATTCAGCAAATAATATAAACTTGAATAGATGTTGCCACAAAGATTTGTATATCAAACACAAATATCTTTTCACAACAATGTTAATATGAATACCACAAAGATATTTGAGTAAGTTTGAAAGTATTTTTGCAAGACAAAAACAAATACAAACTTCCAAAGATATTGCAATGAGAATGCAACACTCGGAAGTTCACCACAAGCTCTCTTAGGGTAGGCTTATTAGAAAAGCCTCCTAAAAATGCTTAGGTTATGCTCTTGTAAAAATTGATTCAAGTACTCCCGAAATGAGAGAGCAAACCTCTAAATGAACACACTCAATACACTTACAAATGATACAAAGAAGTGAGGAACGTACGTTTAAGTGGATTTGGAAATAGTATGAGCAGTAGGAAGAATTTAGCTTGAGAGAGAAATTTGATTTTTGTTTTTGCTAATCAATGATTAATTTCCCAAATGAAAAAGTATATATAGACATACCAAAATTTTTTACCGTTAGGGACCTATTAGGGATTGTTAGAAAAGTTTTATGAATTTTAAAACATTTTAACCCTGTTTAAAAATATTAATTGTGATAAAAAATTCGGCGCAACCAGAGAGGTCTGGTCGACCAGAAATGTTTCTGTCGACCAGGTCTTATATGGTACGGTCGACTAGGGAGAATTTGAACTAAAAGCTCGGTCGACCAGGCGAAGGTGATTTTTCAAATCTCCAAGGTTCGAACAATCGGACCATTTTGAACTGGCTAGTTCGGTCGACTAGACCATTGGGATTTCTCCCGAGGACCCTCGGTCGACTAGATCAAAATGTTGATCTAGGGAGGTTTCGGTTGACTAGGGCTTTTAGAACAACCTGGTTCAGTCGACCAGGGCCTTGGTCAACTGTTGACCCAGGCCTGGTTCGGTTGACCAGGCCAAAATGAACTAAGTTAGCCGGTCGAATGAAAGTGCACCAAGTGTGCATTTCAGTCCCGTCTTGAAGCATACAAACCCTATTCAAGTGCCTAATAAACATATGTGCAAATGTATGTGTCCTAGGGTCATTTATGTCCAAAATTAAGACACCAAAAAAGTCCGGTGTCGATCGACCAAAGGTCGGTCGAAGGGAAAACCCTAAGGTCTTTCAAGGTCATTTTTCATTTACAGTTTGTTTGAGCTTACATATTATCATGCATGTGATGTGTGTGAGCTTATTACAAACCAAATAATTACTATTACAGACAAAGTTCACTATTGAATATTATAATCGAAAACATGAATTTGTCTCCAAGCTTTAAGCTTTCACGTGCCATAAATGTATCTGCTAATATAGACCTGCACATGGACTAGATATTCATTAAATACGTGAGCATTTGTCATTATCAAAACCAGGTGTGACCTATAAGGTCAACAACATGTCACCTTTTGATACAATGCTAAAGGTAGAATAATTGGCATTGGAAAAGTCTGTAAGGATCCCTCTTTAATAATTGATGATGTTTTATTGGTAGATGGGTTGAAACATAATCTGCTTAGCATTAGTCGATTGAGTGACAAAAGTTTTGATGTAACCTTCAAACAAGATAAATGCATAGTTGAACATAGAGAAAAGCATGACATCTTGTTCATTGCAAATAGGGTTGACAACGTATATTGCATAAATTTGAAAACCTGATATCTCAGGAAGTCATATGCTTCGCAGCTGTAAATGAAGCCATTTGGCTATGGCATAGGAGATTAGGTCACGCTAAAATGGATCTATTGTCCAAATTATCTAAAAAGAATTTAGTCAAAGGGCTACTTAGCACTAAGTTTGTGAAAGACAAGGTATGTCATGCTTGTCAACTTGGAAAGCAAACTAAGACAAGTTTTAAAAGAAGAAAGACATCTCCCCTAGTAGGCTTTTAGAACTTATTCACTTAGACTTATCTGGTCCCACCAGAACACAAAGTCTCAAAGGAAAGCAACACGCATTCGTCATTGTTGATGACTATTCAGGTTTACCTCGGTACTTTTATTATCCTCCAAAGATGATGTGCGTAATATGTTAATCAATTTCTGCAAGAAGTTTCAAAACAAAAAAAGCTATGGAGTTCTAAATATTAGAAGTGATCGAGGAAGAGAATTCAAAAATAAAGACATTGAGAAATTATGATGAATATGGAATAACTCACAACTTTTCAGCACCCCGCACTCCTCAATAAAATGGAGTCATTGAAAGGAAATATAGGTCACTTCAGGAAATGGCTATAACTATGCTAAATGAGCATAACTTACCTAAGTATTTCTCGGCTAAAGTGGTAAATATCGCATGTTATGTAATGAATATAGTCTCCATTAGAACTAACCTAGAGAAGACCCTTTATGAACTTTGGAAAGGAAGAAGACCAAACATATCTTACTTTCACGTATGTGGGTGTAAATGCTTCGTATTGAATGATAAAAAGGAATTAGGAAAATTTGACGCAAAATCAGACGAAGGAATTTTCTTAGGATATGCATTAAATAGTAAAGCCTTTGGAGTTTACAACAAGAGGACCCTTTCAATCATAGAAATAGTCCATGTGGCTTTTGATTAGCCAAATCCATTCTCTAAACCATCTGATATCGAAGAAGCTGAAATTAAACAAGGACTAGAAGACTTAAAAATTGAAGAAGTAAAAGATGAGAGTAAGGAATCAAACTCATCTTTAGATGATAGCCCACTAGATCAATCCTAATTACCTAAAGAATGGAAATTCATAAGGAATCACCCAAAGGAACAAATTATCAGTGAACCTTCACGAGAAGTATCCACTAGGTCTTTATTGAAGAACATGTGTAATCATTGTGCATTCCTATCTCATGAGGAACCAAAGAATATAACTGAAGCATTAAATGATGACTTATGGATAGTAGCTATGTAAGAAGAGTTAAATCAATTTGAAAGAAATAGAGTTTGGAAGTTAGTTCTTAGACCTACTAATCATTCAGTAATCGATATAAAATGGGTGTTTAGGAATAAGAAGGATGAAAACGACATAGTAGTTCGTAACAAGGCTTGACTAGTAGCTCAAGGTTACAATCAAGAAGAATTAATAGATTGCGATGAAACTTTTGCTCCTATAGCAAGAATGGAAGCAATTAGAATGCTATTAGCCTATGCATCTTACAAAGACTTTAAACATTATCAAATAGATGTGAAAAGTGCATTCTTAAGTGGATATATAAATGAAGAAGTATATGTAGCACAACCTCCAACATTTGAGTATTTTCATTGTCTTGATCATGTGTTCATACCAACAAAAGCCTTATACGAACTAAAATAAGCTCTTAGAGCTTGATATGAGCGGCTAAGTGGCTTCTTGTTGGAAAATGGGTTTTCCAGGGGAAAAATGGACAGCACGCTGTTTATTCAGTCCAAAGACAAAGATATGCTCATCATCCAGATATATATGGATGATATCATCTTTGGTGCTACAAATGAAGAGTTATGTAAAGACTTTGCAAAATGCATGCAAGACGAGTTTGAGATGAGTATGATGAGTGAGCTGACATACTTCCTTGGTCTTCGGATCAAGTAAGCTAAAAATGGGACTTTCATAAATCAATCAAAATATATAAGAGACTCGCTTAAGAAGTTTGATATAGAAGGTGGAAAGTCATCGGGGACTCTAATGAGCACTTTTATAAGCCTTGACAAAGATGAGTAAGGAAAACCAGTAGATATCAAATACTACTGAAGCATGATGGGCAGTCTACTTTATTTGATAGCCAATAAACCAGACATTATGTTTAGTGTCTACATGTGCGCCCCTATTTTCAAGGAGCCCCTAAAGAATCTCACCAAGTAGTTGTCAATAGTTTATTAAGATATTTGATAGGTACTATTGAATTAGGTTTATGGTATCCTAAAGATACATGCTTTGAGATGATTAGCTATTCAGATGCGGATTATACCAGATGCAAAATTGATCGAGAGAGTACAAGTTGTACTTGCCACTTTCTAGGAAGATCTCTTGTGTCTTGGTTCTCTAAGAAACAAAATTTCGTGGCACTATTTACAGCAGAAGTATAGTACGTGGCAGCAGGTAGCAATTGTGCACAAACTCTTTACATAAAACAACAATTAAAAGATTTCAATTTGAAATATTTGGCTATACCCATAAAATGTGATAATACTAGTGCCTTAAAAATCTCAAAAAATCATATCTCTTACTCTAGAACCAAGCATATCAATATTAGACATCACTTTTTGAGAGATCATGTGCAAAAAGAAGATATCATACTTGAGTTGGTGAATATAGATGATCAATGGGTTGACATTTTTACAAAACAATTTTTAGAGGATAGAATCATCTATATAAGACGTCAACTTGGATTATTGCATAGTAGAGAAGTAGTTTGAAGAAGAAAGCTGGATGATTGAAGGTCAGGCAACTGACTCTCGAGGCACAATCAACTAACTAGCTACTGTTTGGTGAAATTTCAAAGAAAGTCAGGTGACTGACACATCAAGGTCAGTTGACTGACTAACAACGGTTTAAATACAAATAGTGCATAAAACCCTAACTTTTTTAATCCTCAGTCTCCTAACTTTGTTCCTCTCTTCTCCAAAAATCTCTCTTCTTCATCCCCAAGTGTTCCCTTGCGCAAAATCTTCCGATTTAAACCTTGAAGTTCATCTTCCTACTTCATTCACACATTCTTTTCAAGTTTTTCACCAATCATTTTTCATCAAAATCATCATGCCAAGAACGAAACAAATGGCGAATCATGGTTCAACTTTGAGGAAAGATGATAGCAACAACATAGAGCAATGGCTTATGACTCCCCATGCCAAGCAACTATACCAGGACCATCTTCGATCTACTAAACCTATTTTCGATATGGTCTTAGACACTACATTCTTCGTAGAAGACTTTCCTACCATTTTACCTATGTTCAAAGCTTTAGGATAGGACAAGTTTATTACTTATCAGGAAAAGGGAGTGTATCCCAATTTGGTTAAATTGTTTTACTCCAATATCATCAAAGGGGACATTGTGACCTCTACCTAGGTTATGGACAAACTTTTTGCCATTACTCCACAATCCTTAGCAACTATTCTAAATATCAAACAAGGAGATTTTGAGTGTCCATCTCTTGGCCAATCATGGATTATTGCTCAAGATTTCTCCCCTGAGGAATTTTTCCCTTTAGTTATGACTAAAAATCCTATTTACTTTGGTCATCCTCTACTTTATGATCAACTTAACCTACAGGCTCAGATCCTACAAAAGCTCATTACTTAAAATATTTTTCCAAGGGTAGGATCACATGACCATGTTTCTTATCTTGATTGCTTCTTCATGTGGTGCCTGCTCAAAGGTAAAAAGTTTGTCTTTGCAAGCTTAATTTTGAAATGGATGATTTCTAGAGAAGACGCTCATAGAGTAATTCTTCCGTATGGCGGAGTTCTAAACCTTGTCTTTGCACATCTTGGCGTAGCCACGCCATCCTCATTGTTCATCAAGAGAACCCATTATGACCTTTTTTCTTCTACGACACTTAAAAAAGTGGGTTATGAGTGACATGATTAAGGGTGGTTACCCAAATTTGGTCCGCGGCGACGATAGGCTTCCACACCTCAGCACCCTCTTCAGCAACCAGCTCCTCCGACAGAGGACATCCCCTCATTGTTCATTGCTTATCAACAGTAGATCACTACTCTTTGTGATGAAGTTCGTACAGACTTTAACTCACTTCAAGAACATTACACTTCTCTTGATCAAAGGCTTGAAAGGATTAAACAACATATGGTCAATTCATCTTCATCAAGTGGTAAGGCTCCTATGGAGACTAGCTCCAAAGAGAATGAAGATAATGAAGAAAGTGAATAGGACGATGAAGATGGAATTGCAGCTGATGGTGTAGATGATGCTTAGATATTTTCTTAGCTTAAACAATATTTAGTTGTAATATTTGACTCTATTACAATTTTTTTTACCTTATGCTTTTTCACATGCTATTTTGGGACTTATTGGTTATCTTTTGTGCATATATCTAATTTTTGCTTACGATGGCTCCATACATTAGACTTTGTATACTCTTATTGATACCCTTCTTTTTTTTATTGATGTCAAAAGGGGGGAGAAGTTTGAGAGTGAAAAATAGAGTATGCAGTTTGAGTGTGAGATTTATGCAAATGCAAAGTAGTGTGGGCAAACTACGCATGATGTAATTCTAATGAATCTGAGTATGATGACATCTGATCATGAATGAAATTCAAATTTTATTGAATATGGTATTTGTTTCATTCATAGGGAGTTATAGTTAACAAATGTTGATATCATGATATATGTTCATTTGAGTTAATATGAATTGTGATATACAACTTTGATATGCAATCGTATTACTTTACAAATCATGTTGAGAGTATGCTTATTGTAAGGGGGAGCCTTATTAAGGCTTACTCACTTTTACTCCTTATTTGTCATCATAAAAAATGGGGAGATTGTTGGCATAACAAGGCTTAATAACATTTTGATGATAACAAATCAAGGGTAGTTAACTTGTTTGTTTAAGTAAAGTTTCAAGGCTCAAATGCTTTCATAAGATCAAGATCGAGAATTGGAAGAACTTGAATAAAGCTTGAAATTAAAGTCATAAGGAATGATGAAGTTGAAATATATTGAAGATGAAATTTCAAGCTGGATACAAAGAATGGAATCCAAAGGATGAAGACTTAGAGTTAGATAGTCTAATTTTTATATAAGTTTCATGTAAGTACTTCACAATGTCAGTATGGATGCTTGAAGCTCTTAGGTTGTATTATTGACTTAGAGATCTGATTTTCAAATCATGAAAATGTTTTCATAAAGTCTCACTTACCTTTTCCAAAGCCAAAGTTAAAGTTTTGAAATCAATTTTTGAAAAACATATAGGTTGCAAACAGGATAGTCGACTAATATTTTATTTTAATGAATTATAATAAAAAAGAACTGAGATGGGTGACTAACCTTAAAAGCACAGTCGACTGACTCTTCACTGTGTTTTAAAATACGATGAACTTTAAAGGCTTAGGCGACTAACCCTTGGGTCACAATCGACCGAGGTACATGTTTTAACTTTTAAACAACATTAGGAAAGTTTCCAAAATTGATTTGTTAACTCCCAAACTTGGAAAATACTTGAGAAATATGAAAAAAAAAACTTTGGGAAAATGATAATATCCTTTATTACTCTATAAATACTTGTTATTTTAACAAATTATACACAACAATCAAGCACATACAAATTACAAATTCAGAGTTATCCTGCTGAAATCTTTTCAAAATTATTGTTGTGCTATTATTGATACAATCCACAAAATTTTGATTTATTCTACTGAGATTTTCAAAATCTAATCAGAACCCTGGTGATATTCTTCTGAGCTTCAACTTCTATATTGTCTATTGATTGAAGAACATTGATTTCAATTGTACAAATATGCTCTAACTGAGAGTACTTTCTATATGAACAAAGTTTTTTCTTGGTTTCTTGTTTTTTTGACGATTCAGGATTGTTGGATCATTCCCTAGCGAGAGGGGATTCTTGTTAGAGAGGCGAACTCCACCTTTAAGGGAGAGAAGATGTAACTTCACTTAGTAATGAAGTTGGAAAGGAATCCTCACAGCATGTTGCTTGGGACAATGACGTAGGCCGCCGACTGAACCTTGTAAAAATTATGGTCTTCAGCTTCTCTTTCCTTAATCTCTTTAAATTCTTGCAAGAATATAAATTGTGTTTATTGTTTATTTGATTGTTGAGCACTTGCTTGAAATTGAGAGTTTGCTGGAATTACTGATTTTGATTAATACTTGTATCAAGAAACTGATTGGTTGTATTGTTTAGAAAATTCTGAAAACTGAGTTTTTGAAAACACGATTGAGGTATATTTCGTAAAATTGATTATCTTATTGAAAATAAATTACAAATACGTCTGAGATTAATCTTGTGAAATTTTATCTAGATATTTTCATTAAAATTTGTTGAAAAGAAAACTGATTTTTTATATTACTTATCTATTGGAACATTGAAAGTTGGATCTGATTGATAATTACTTATTTACATTCTTTCATACATTGGATTGTTAGCTGGTAGCTGATAAAGAGTGTTGAAGTTGTGAGATCATATCAAATTAATTTAAAAAGGGATAACACTTAACTAAAGACTTTACAAAGAAAATTTTAAAACCCAATTCCCCCCCCCCCTTCTTAGGAGTACACCTTACTTCTCATTAGTTTTTCTTTTTTCTTTTTTTATTCTGATTTATCAACTAAAGTATTTTTTGGTGTGTATGTAGGTGCAAGTATGGAGGAGGCTAGCCCACTGGACTATATTTTTTTCTGTATTTTCTTTTCTTTTCTTTTCTTTTCTTTTTTTTTACTATTTTCCATGTATTTGGTTTTTCTATTTTCCATTTACTCTTTTTTTTTTTCTTTTTCATTTTAAATGTATTTTCTCATTTCCATTATAGCAATGAGCAAAACTATATGTAAATTTGAATTTGAATAAGAAATTATACCTAGGAAAAGACCAAAAAGGGCACTAAAATAAAATAAAAAATCTCAATTTTGCTATATAAAGTCCCATACAAAATAAGGTGTGTACACTTGTGACTAGCTTTACTCCATTTTTTGGGTACGATGATTGGAATTCAAGAATTTGCTTATAATTCAAATGAAATTACAACATGTTGTTTCAAAAATCATGATCTATAAAGTTGCATATCAAATATGTTGATCAGTTGGAAATCTAGTACTGTCTCAATTGAGTGAGTTGTGCAGGATTAGCTTTAGGATTGCTTTGGTTAAGGTAAATGAAAAATGCTTGAAATTATGATTTTTTTATGTGATTATGGCATATTGTGAATATAGTCAATTTGATTCATTGAATTTAAGCTTTACAAAAACAATTCAGACTTCATCGTCTGGCTTGAAAACCCCAAACCTAAAAACCCACATACTTAAGTCAATGGACCTTGTTAGAATTGGTGTATTCCCAAGAGGGGCGGTGAATTGGAATTTAAAATTTATCGCTTAGGTTAAACCATATGAACAGCAGTATATACAAAACCTAGGGTTAGTCTATTCAATTTCTGAATGCGTAGATAAATATAATGTGGAATTTAGGTCATATGCATCATTCACCCATAACATACATGTTCGGTAAATATAAAATGCGGAAAATGTAAATGAACACACGATATGTTATCGGGGTTTGGCCGACTGTGCCTACGTCCCTGCCTCTAGCTCGCAAGCAAGAGGATTTCACTAATAGCTCACTTAAGGGTGGAGCGGCACCGTTTACAACCAGGTCAAATTAACACAGGGCTGACCTCAACCTTAACCAGATCAATTAGCGGGGCTGACCTCAACCTACACGCCTTAACAGGACGACGCACCTAGCTTTCCTAACCGGATCTAAGCCAATGCGGGACTATTCCAGGGCTAGTCTCCCTCTTCAGGCCCGTGCCTGGAATATAACCAAAGTGTATTACAATCAAATGGTACAGTGATTGTGCTTTCAAGTAAAGCAGATGTGTACCCAAATGCGCGCAATAATATACACCACAATATGATTGAATATATAAGCTTAAAGTGGTCTAGATGGTTCAACTCTCAACTATGTTCTATCAGTGTAATGCATACGTGAGAGTGACAAACAAACAATCTTTGTATCACAAGACATGTTCAATAAATAAGCTTACACAAAGATGTCTAGTCTCAAATACTTCAATCAGCAGGATATTTCAAGCATGTGAGTATCAAATGAAGTATATGCTCGGTTTGCAAAAGATGCGTAATCTTTGTATTCAGCACATAATATATGAATGAGTGAATATTGCAACAAAGATCATAATAAAAAACACAATTATCTTTTCACAAATATATCAATATAAATCACACAAGACATTTGAGTATGTTTTGAAAATGATTTTGCAACCCAAAGACAAATACAAGCTTCCTAAGAAATTGCAACACAAATGCAATACTCAGGAGCTTTAACAAGTCTTCTTAGGATAGGCTTATTAGTAAAAACCCCCTTAAGAACACTTAGGTTTAGCTCTCGTAAAACCCGAATCAATGAATCAATAGTGGGAGAGCAAACCTATTTAGACTAGCACTCAATCAACTTACAAAGGGTTTAATTTGTATGAGAAGGTAAGTATTAGTGTAGGAGGCTTAAGAATGAGTAGTATGGGTTTTTGGATTTTCAGAGAATTTTCACTTAATCAAAGTGGCTAATCCATCTTAATTTTCTCAAATGAACTCATATATATAGGCAAGAGAGAAAATATGACCGTTGGGGACCTATTGGGTATTATTAGAAAAGTTTAATGATGTTTAAAGCATTTTAACCCTGTTTAAAAATATTAACTGCGGTAAAAAAATCAGGGCAACCCGAGAGGTCCGGTCGACCAGAACAAGTTCAATCGACCAAGTTTCAAATGGTTCGATCGACCAGGGGAATGTTGAACTAAGGTCTTGGTCGACTAGGAGAGGCGATTTCCCAATTTTCTAAGTTTCGGTCGACCAAGGCATTTTGAACTGCCTGGTTCGGTCGACCAGACCACTGGGAATTCTCCCGAGGACCCTCCGATCAACTAGGTAGTTGGAGTACAAAAGTTCTCGGTTGACCAGATGGTCAACTGTTGACCTAGGAGGGTTTTGGTCGACCAGGGCCTTTTGAACTACAAGTTTCGGTCGACCGAGTGGTCAATCTTTGACCCAAAGGAGCTTCGGTCGACCAGAGCCTTTTGAACTACCTTTGCTGGTCGACCGGGTGGTCAAACTTTGACCCAGGATGTCTCGGTCGACCAAGCCAAAATGAACTAGCTTGGCTGGTCGACCGAAAGTGCATCGTGTGTGCATTTCGGTCCCGTCTTGACACAATCAAACCCTATTTCAGTGCCTAACAAATATATGTGAAAGTGTGAGTGTCCTAGGGGCACTTGGGGTCTAATTTTAAGACACCGAAAAAGTCTGGTGTCGGTCGACCGAACCCTAAGGTTTTTCTATGGTCATTTTCTCATTCATTGTTTGTTTGAGCTTACGTAATAAATCATACATGTAATGTGTGTGAGCTTATTACAAACCCAATACCTACTTACTATTATAGACCAATATAAATATATTACAACGAATATGATTTAGTCTTCAAGCTTTTCTTGCTTTGTGCACATCTTGATCTTATCACCCTTAGTTCCTACACAAAACCTCAAACGCTCATTAGATACAATGAGTATTTGTCATAATCAAAACCGAGCGTGACCAATAAGGTCAACAGACCTATCTACCCAAGTCAACCCAATCCAACAACGCAAGTCAACTCACCTGCAGCCCAGTCAACAATCCAAGTCAACTCACTAGTAACCTGATCAACAACCCGAGTCAACTAGACCTAAACAACCAGCCTAACAAACCTAAAAACCCAGTCAACTAAACCCGAAACTAAGTTAACGTAACCCTTTAACACAAGTTAGCAACCCAATAACCCAGTCAACCAACCCATGCCATTAACCTAAGTCAACATCCTGAAAATCAAGTTAACATAACCTATAATCTAGTCAACAACCCGACCAACTACACCTGAAATCTAATTAGCATAACCCATTAACCCAAGTCAACAACCTAATAACATGGTCAACCAACCCATTAACCCAAGTCAACAACTCGATAATTTGGTCAATAGACCAAAAACTCGAGTCAAACAACCCTACCCAAACCCAGCCAACATAACCCAATAACCCGATCAAACTTATCCTCACCTGGTCAAACCTATGCTAATGTGAATATTTTTTACCTACCCTCATCCCAAACCCTAAGAACCCTTGTCTGTTGTTTGGTTGATGAGAAAATGAGAATTAGTAAGTAGGAGACAAATATTGGAGAGAGTATAAAGGATTAGAGTTTGGGGGCTTGGTTGTTTGGCAACATAAGAAAGAAAAAGAAAAGAAAAGAAAATATAAAAGTATAGAGAGGAAAGAAAACATGATCTTATTTAGGGGATTTTTGTGGCCTAGGCTTCGCATTCATCACTTAAGCATAGCATTGAGTGCAAAAAAAAACCCTTCGATTTCTCTACTATACTTGCAAAAACCTAGGAGAAATACATACCACAGAGAGAGGATCAAAAAGGGGAGTTGAAAGAAAGAGATAAAGAGATAGGGTCAATAAAATGAAGACAATAAGAGAGAAAGCGGGTGTATTGTACCTGGTGAATGGCCGTAGATGAAGCTTGTTGGAGGAGGTAAATTATGGTGGCCATGGTGGTGGTAGAGAGGAGAGGATAGATAACACTCAAGGTATTCTACCATAGTACACAAGAGAGAGATATAGAGAGAGAGACAGAGAAGGAGAGAGAGAGAGAAGGGGAAAGGAAATAAAAGTGTTGACCTTATAGGTCACTCCCGATTTTGATAATGACAAATAATTGTTGTATTTGATGGCTATCTAAAAACATATGTAGGTATATAGTTGGCAAATCAAAATGATGGCACATGAAGTAAACCTAGAAGACCCTAAAGATCATATTTGTGTTATAATTTAAATTCATTTTATGTAATGCGGGTCTGTAATAGTAAATAAGAGAAAAATGGTCTGTAATAATCAAATGCATTACATGCATGATATAATAGGTAAGCTCAAAAAGACCTAGAATGACCCTAGGATCCACATGCATGCATAAACATATATGCTTATATGAATAAGGTGAATATATAAGGGAGTTGGAAGTGAAATGCATTAAAAATTCATGTTCGGTCGACCAAACCAAAACATATTAAAACATTTGGTCTACCAAACCGATTAGTGCTCAACATTTTGACCATAGCTCGGTCGACCGTACTTTGCCAAGTTCATATAACTTGGTCGACTAAACTCCCGCTGGGTCAATGTTTGACTCCTCGGTTGATCGAACCCCCACGTGGGAGAATCCAACTACCCAATGGACCGTACTTTATAGTTCAAAATCACCTGGTCGACCGAACCATGCGGAAATGGAAAAATGGCCCTTAGGACCCTTAGTCCGACGACCGAAATTTCAGTTCATTTTTTGCACGGTCGACCGAACTTTGTCACTTGGTCAACCGAACCTCAAGTCCGTTCGACCAGTGCTCTCAGGTTGAAAATTTTTTTTACCGCAGTTAAATTTTTTAAACAGGGTTAATTGTGCTAAAATGTTTTAAAACAATCCTAGTAATACCCTATGTCTCTCTAGGTTCTAATTCTATATATATCCCCTCATTTGAAAAGATTAGCACCTAATTAGCAATCTTGATTAGCAAAATTCTCTAAAAGTCAAAATTCTCATGTACTCATTTTGAAGCCTCCTACACTCACTCTTGCTAGTTCATATTGCTAAAATCTCTTTGTAAGTGTGTTCTTGAGTTTTCTTATCATTAAGCTATTGCTCTCCCTTGCTTGGTTGATTGAGATTATTTTCTTTGGGAGCAAAGCTTTAAGTTTTTCTTAGGAGACTTTTATTGATAAGTCTTCCTTAGGAAAACTTCGTTTGAGCTTGTAAGTTTTGCATTCTCATTGCAATATCTTAAGGAGTTCATATTGCTTTTTGATTTCTAAAAATATTTTTAAATATCTCGTGTGGTTTACTTTGAGAAATATTTGTTGAGATATTTGTCCACGTGCTAAAAGATCTTTGTAGCAAGATCCTTTGATTGTTTTTATCATCTTGAAGACAAAGATAAAATTGGTTTGATAAACTAAATTTGAATATCTCTCGAGGTTCATATTTTGAGAAAAATATTTGTTGAGATATTTAAAGTGTGCTAAGGATCTTTGTTTGTGCATTGCGATTGAAATCATTATTTTGACACAAAGATCATACCATTTACACTCTCGCGCACTGATTGCAATACTTGCATAAATATTTGAGAGTGGACATTTAGATCACATTGAGCTTACTTCATTATATCATTCGGTCATGCATTGATTAGATTCGTACATAATCTGCTTAGATAAAAAGCATTCTTGTTGTACGCAAATATTTTTGAGAAATTTGTTTTATTCCAAGCGTGACCAGAGGGGGTGGTAATCCAGCTCGGTAAAGATTGTTTGTAAAGGTTGAGGTCAGTCTTGTGCTAGTTGATCTGGTTGTTTAGGTGCTGCTCCACCCATTAAGTGAGCCTTATAGTGGTAATCCTTGTGCTTGTTAGCCAAGGCAGGGACGCATGCAGTTTGCCGAACCTCGATAACATTTGTGGGTGTCATCTCTTATTTGAAGCTTTTTGGTGCATGCTTAGTTAATTTTACTGTGCAATTTAATTTCCACTGCATATTTAAATTAATTTAATTTATCGGCATTATATTGACCATAAGGTTGTGTAGTACTGCTGTTAAGGGATTTACCCATGATATAAATTTTTTGAAATTACCAATTCAACCCCCCCCCCCTCTTGGGTTAATGGTAAGTCTAACAATTGGTATCAGAGTCACGTAGCATAGACTTAATAGTTAATTTGCAAAAGATCTTGGATGGCTCATAGCACCATGACCCCTTTCCTTAAGGGACCCTCTTCCACACGACCTCTTATTTTCAATGGTGTTAATTACACTTTCTAGAAACAGAGGATGTGCATATACCTTCAAAATATAGATTGGAAGGTGTGGAGGATTGTCTCTAAGGGAAATTACATTTCTATGAAAACAGAAGGTGAAACTAGAGTTCCTAAAACTGAGGAAGAATATAATGATGATGATATGAAAGATGTTAGTTTGAATGTCATTGCTATGAATAATTTTTATTGTGGTCTTGATGTGAATGAGTTTAATAGAGTAATGGTGTGTGCTACTGTAAAAGAAATTTGGGATAAATTAGAAATCACATATGAAGGTACTAAGGATGTAAAAGATAGTAGGATAGATCTACTGACTAGTGAATATGAGGCTTTTATGATGAATGTAGGTGAGTCAATTCAGAGTATGTACACTAGATTCACACACATTATAAACTCACTGCATGCATTAGGTAAGACCTATCCTACACATGAGATGATTAGGAAGATCCTTAGAGGATTGCCTCCTGTTTGGGAAGCTAAGGCTACGCCTATTTCTGAGGGTAGAGACCTTAAGGCCATGACATTAGATGAATTGATAAGTTCACTGATCACCTATGAACTAGCTATAAATGGGAAATTTAATGAATATAATAGGGTGAAGAAGATGATTGCATTGAAAACTTCCACTAATACATCTAGTGAATGCAACGAACCTGATTCTGAGGATGATATGACAATGATAACTAAAAAATTTAGCAAATTCTTCAGGAAGAATAGAAAGTCATACAAAAGGTATAGGGAGTCTGCATCTAAGAAGGGAGGGTCTAGTAAAGAAAAGAAAAATCAAATTCTCCCATGTGCTACAATTGCAACAAGGTTGGGCACATCAAATTGGATTTCCCACTATTGAAAAAGGATGCTAGGAAAAAGAAGAAAGCCATGAAAGCAGACACTTCATGGGATAAACTAAGCAGCAGTGACTCAAACTCAGACCATAACGACTCAAAAGTTGCTAATTTGTTCTTGATGGCCCTTGATGATGAGGTATGTTTGAGATCATCCTCATCAAAGGATAGGTGGTATGTGGATAGCGGGTGCTCACGACACATGACCGGTGAGAAGGCAAAATTCGCATCCATCACTCCCAAGGATGGAGGATATGCAACATTCGGCGACAATGCAAAGGGGTGCATTATTGGCATAAGTAAGGTTGGTACGAAACTTTCCCTTGTTATTGATAATGTACTATTGGTTGATGGATTGAAACGTAACTTATTGAACATTAGTCAATTGTGTGATAAAGGATATATGGTATCATTTAAAAATGATAAATGCATAGTTGAAAATAAATCAGATCATAAAATTCCTTTTATTGCAGATCTTCATGAAAATGTATATACTACTACTTTTGATAACTTAGTTTCACGACAAGTAATTTGTTTTTTTACAATAAATGAAGCTAGTTGGTTATGGTATAGGCGATTAGGACACGCTAGTATGTGGATTTATTGTCAAAGCTAGTAAGAAAAGATTTAGTGAAAGGCTTGCCTAAAACACCATTTGTGAAAGATAAAATCTGTGATGCATCTTAAATGGGTAAGCAAACAAAATCTAACTTTAAGAAAAAGAAATTTATATCTACCACTAGACCTCTTGAAATGCTTCACTTGGATTTGTTTGATCCTAATTATGTGCAAAGTCTTGGTGATAAATCATATGCTTTTGTCATTACTGATGACTTTTCTAGGTTCACATGAGTGCTATTTCTTTCACATAAAAATGAATCATGTGAACAATTTACTAAGCTTTGCAGGAGAATTCAAAATGAAAAAGGCTATAAGATAACTCACATAAGAAGTGATAGAGGCATTGAATTTAAAAATGAAGATATAGAAAATTATTATGACTTAAAGGGTATATCACACAACTTTTCCACCTAGGACCCCTCAACAAAATGGTGTGGTGGAAAGAAAGAATAGGTCATTACAAGAAATGGGTAAGACCATGCTGAATGAGCATAAACTACCTAAATAGTTTTGGGTTGAGGCTATATATATTGCATGTTATGTCATGAATAAGGTGTTGATTAGACCGTCACTTAATAAAATCCCTTATGAATTGTGGAACAACCATAGACCTAATATTTCCTATTTTTATGTTTTTGGTTGTAAATGCTTTGTGCGGGATAATGAACATCTAGGGAAATTTGATTCTAAATCTGATAAAGGTATTTTCTTAGGTTATGCTCTTAATAGTAAAGCATATAGAGTTTTCAATAAAAGAACATTGACAGTCATTAAATCTATTCATGTTGTATTTGATGAATCTAATCCATTTTCTAAGAAAGATGATGAAGATTATACTGACATTAAAAAATGCTTAGACAAATTATCCATTGAAAATAATGCAAGTGAAAATTTAGAAATTAATGATAAATCATCTGAGGATAATATCAATGACAATGAAATTCAAGAGTTGCCTAGGGATTGGAAATTCATTAGGAACCATCCTATATATCAAATCATAGGTGAACCTTCCCGTGGTGTAGCTACAAGATCTTCCTTGAAGAACCTAGAGTCGTTCTACTTTCTTGTCCCAAGAAGAACCTAAAAATATGTTGACCCTATAGGTCATTCCCAATTTTGATAATGACAAATACTCTTTATATTTAATATTTTCCAAGTTTGTGTGCAGGTTCATATTGGCGAAATCAGTTGATGGCACATGAAAACTTGAAGAAAACAAAGACCCTGAAGCTTTCTCATTATTATACTTTATATTATTACTTTATTCGGCTCTGTAATAGTAACATAGGGCAAAGGTCTGTAATAATCTGCATTGCATGCATGTAGGAACTATAAAGCTCAAGACCTTAGATACCTTAGGGATCACCCTTTGGTCGACCGATGCCGAATTTTTTGGCAAGAGAAAAGGCCTTAAAAATTACCCTAGGTTGTTACACAACAGTTGAGATTGTCCCCATAATCATATATATTATCTGGGTAAATAATTGAAGTGTAATTGGGTTAAACTACAAAAATTAAGAGAGGTTGGGTGACCGAACCCCAGGAGTTCAAAACTCCTCGGGCGCCCGAACTATTGAAAAGTCAACAGTTGACCTAGCTCTCTGGCAACCGAACCATTTTATGCATATCTTCCATGGGTGCCCAAAACCTCTAAAAGGGACCCCTCAACAACTCGGGCAACCGAGGAAATTAGTTCAAAAATGGCTCACGCGGCCGAATCTTTGTGTTCGGGCTACCGACCCATTGATCGGGCACCCGAACCTATGAACAAATGTTTCTAACTTTCGTTCAGGCTATCGAACCTACACTCGAGCTTCTGAACTGGTTTTAAGGATTTTTAAAAATGAGCCTAGTTAGGCGACCAAACCTCGGTTCAGCCACCTGAACCTTGTCGGGTTAAACTTTTATTGATTATTTTAAAGGGGTAAATGGGGTTCATTTTGGAAAACCTATTTTAAACTTTTTTAATTATTCCCATTGGGTCCCCAATGGTAAAAAAATCCTCCTTGCCTATTAATACCTGTTCATTTGTCATAATTAGCAAGGATTAGCAAATTGATTAGAGCCAAAATTCTCTTAAAATCAAAAATCCCTTTTTAGCCTATACTACTCCTAAACACTTCAGAACTTCATTTTTCTTGATCTTCCAAGTGTTGTGAGTATATTTAGAGTGCTTGTGCTTAGTCCTTATTAGCTTATACTCTCATTTGTTGTGCTTATTGATTTTTTTATTATTGAGAGTAAAGCTTTAAGTTCTCCCATCAATTTTATTTTATAAATCTTGTGTGGGAAGACTTTGTGGCTTGTGGTTCTTGCATTGTCGTTGCAAGTTACCTTAGCCTATATTTTTTTTTGTGAAAATTTCATTTTCAAAGTTTGCATTCAAACATCCATTGTGCTTAGTACATTAAGAACATCTTATTAAGGTAGTTTAAATCATCTAGCTAGCATATTTGAACCCTTGATCTAATTCTGTGATATTCAAACATTGTGTTTCAAATCTTTCTTTGATATACACTTTTATGCTTGATTAGATAAAGTTATTATTCTGAGCGTTGATTGCACGCAAAGAGCACCGAGCTTATAGTTCTTACATCATTGAGGTGCATTGATTATATTGTGCGCAGTGGTACATATCTACTTGTGAAGAAGCATATTTCCATGTACAAAAATTTTATATCATTTGTTGTACTCCAGGCGCGGGCCTGAAGAGGGAGACTAGCACTGTTGAATTATCTCGTACTAGCTTAGACCTGGTTAGCAGAGCTAGGTGTGCCATCCTGGTAAGGCGTGTTTGTTGAGGTTAGCCCCATGAATTGATCTGGTAGTAACCGATGTCGCTCCACCCATTAAGTGAGCATTAGTGGAATCCTTGTGCTGGTGTAGCCAAGGCAGGAATATAGGCAGTATTGGCCGAACCCCGATAACATATCATGTGCCTATTTATATTTTCGCACTTTATATTTACCACACGTGTATGTTATATTGTATATGTTGCGCATGACTTAGTTTCCACATAACATTATCTACGCAATTGGTGAACGATTAAAAAGACCCTAGGTTGTGTTATACGACTATCTCGCTTAACCTAGGAGATAAATTTTAAAATTCCAATTCACCCTCCCCCCCTCCCTCTTGGGAATACACTAATGCTAACAAAATATTAAAGAAGCAATAGAGGATGAGTCTTGGGTGATGTCCATGCAAGAAGAACTCAATTAATTTGAAAGAAGCAAAGTGTGGACCCTAGTTCCTAGGCCTAGTGTCATACAATTATAAGAACCAAATGGGTATATAGAAATAAGAAAGATGAGAATGGGGTAGTAACTAGGAATAAGGCTAGACTAGTTGCCTAGGGTTATAATCAGGAAGAGGGAATTGATTTTAATGAGACCTATGCTCCTATTTCTAGGATGGAATCCATTCGTATGCTACTTGCTTATGCCACATTTATAAACTTTAAATTGTTCCAAATGGATGTTAAAAGCGCCTTTCTAAATAGCTATATTAATGAGGAAGTGTATGTAGAAAAACCACCCGATTTTGAAAATTATAAATATCTGTTGACCTTATAGGTCATGCCCTAGTTTTGATAATGACAAATACTCTTGTATTTAATAAATATCTAGTTCATGTGCAAGTCCATATTAGCAGATCATTAATGGCATGTGAAAAGCTTAAAGCTTGAAGACCAATTCGTATTTTCAGTTGTAATATATTTAGTGGTATATTTGGTTTGTAATAGTAATTAGGACATTTGGTTTGTAATAAGCACACACAACACATGCATGGTTTATCTTGTAAGCTCAAACCAAATCATAATGTAAAATGACCTTAGGGTGTACCCTTCGGTCGACCGACACCGTACTTTTTTGGTGCCTTCAAATTGGACCCCAAGTGACCCTAGGACACACACATTTACACATATGTTTGTTAGGCACTTGAATAGGGCTTGTTTGCTTCAAGATTGGATCGAAATGCACACATGGTTCACTTTCAGTTGACCAGCACAGTCAATTCATTTTGGCCTGGTCGACCTGAAACCTCCTTGGGTCAAAAGTTTGACCACCTGGTCGACCGAACCAGGTTGTTCAAAGAGACCTAGTCGACCAAAACCCTCCCTGGTCAACATTTTGACCATCTGGTCGACCGAACCAGGCAATTCAAAAATCCCTAGTCAACTGAAACCTCCCTGGGTCAAAAATTTGACCATCTGGTCGACCGACCCTTTTTGTACTCCAACTACCTGGTCGACCAGAGGGTCCTCGGGAGAATCTGGTCGACCGAACTAGCCAGTTTAAAATGGCTTGGTCGACCGAACCTCGAAAAATTGAGAAATCACCCTATCCTGGTCGACCGAGCCTTTAGTTCAATATTCCCCTAGTCGATCGAACCATATGAGACTTGGTCGACCGAACTTATTTTGGTCGAACGGACCTCTCGGGTTGCCCTGAATTTTTTACCACAACTAATATTTTTAAACAGGATTAAAATGTCTTAAACATCATTAAACTTTTCTAACAATCCCTAATAGGTCCCCAATGGTCAAAATTTTCAATATGTCTATATATACTACTTCATTTGGGAGAATTAAGGATCAATTAGCAAAAACCAAAAATCAAATTTCTCTCTGAAGCTAAATACTTTCTATTGCTCATACTATCTCCAAATCCACTCAAACTTACCTACTTCATCTTAGTATCATTTGTAAGTGTATTTGAGTGTTATTGGTTTGAGGTTTTCTCTCTTATTCTTTGATTGTTTGAATCGATTTTCTCGAGACCATTACCTAAATATTCTTAGAGGGCTTTTCTCATAAGCCTATCCTAAGAAGACTTTGCTGAACTTCTAAGTGTTGCATTCTCATTGCAATATCTTAGGAAGTTTGTATTTGTTTTTGGCTTGCAAAAATATTTTCAAACGTACTCAAATATCTTGTGGTATTCATATCGATATATTTGTGAAAATATATTTGTGTGTGTTATATTAATCTTTGTGGCAATATCCATTCAAGTCTACATCATTTGCTGAAATACAAAGATTACATATATCTTGCAAACCAAGCATATACACTATTCACGTGATTGACATATTCTGCTATTTGGGATATTTGAACATTGCATGATATCTTTGTTTGAGCTTCTTGATTGAGAACATCTAGAAATACAAAGATTGCTGGTTGACACTCTCACGTATGTATAACACTGATAGAAAATATATTTGAGAGTTGAACTACTTAGACCACACTGAGCTTACATTATTAAATCATCTATGGTGTTTGTGATTGTGCGCATTTGTGGACAAATTTGCTTTACGTGAAAGCACCCTTATACTGTACCTTTTCTTTGTATATTTGAGAGATTCCAGGCGTGGCCTGAGGGGGCGGTAATCCAGTTCGGTAAGGATTGGTAAAGGTTGAGGTCAGCCCTATGCTAATTGACCTGCTTTGTATAGGTGCCGCTCCACCCGTTTAAGTGAGCAAGTTATTGTGATAATCCTTGTGCTGGCTAGCCAAGGTGGGGACGTAGGTAGTTGGCCGAACCTCAATAACATATCTGCGTGTCATCCTCTCTTTACTGCTTTCTGGTGCTTGTGTGATGTTTAAACTGCTTTATTTAATTTCTGGTATATTTACATTATTTGCACTAGATTGACCATAGGATTGTGAACATACTGTTGTTAGGAGGAATACCTAGGAGATAAATTTTAAAAATACCAATTCACCCCCCCCCCCCTCTCGGGATCATGGTAAAGCTAACAATATCCTAATCATGTATACCGATTGTCTACGACCTTGTATGGATTGAAACAAACTCCTAGAGCTTGGTATGAGTGGCTTAGCGGTTTTCTGCTAGAAAATGGGTTTACCCATGGCAAGATTGACACTACACTTTTCATCAAATCCAAAAATGATGATATGCTCCTATAGTTCAAATTTATATTGACGATATCATTTTTGGAGCAACCAATGATGAGTTGTGTAATGAGTTTGCAAAATGCATGTAAAGTGAATTTGAAATTAGCATGATGGGTGAGCTTAGCTTCTTTTTAGGGCTGCAAATTAAACAAGCTGAATGTGGAACTTTTATATGTCAATCTAAATATGTTAGGGATTTGTTAAAGAAATTTAACATAGAAGACGAAAAAATTCTTGGTACTCCTATGAGCTCTTCCACTAAGCTTGATAAAGATGAATAAAGAATCCCTGTTTATGTAAAATTATATTGTGGCATGTGTGCGAGGTTTTAGGCCGCTTCTAAGGAATCTCACATATTAGTAGTTAAACGAATCCTTAGAATCTTACTGCTAGTCGACCTAATATCATGTTTAGTGTATGCATGTGTGCGAGGTTTTAGGCCACTCCTAAGGAATCTCGCCTATTAGCAGTTAAATGAATCCTTAGGTATCTAGTTGGAACTATAAAGTTAAGGTTATGATATCCTAAGCATATGAACTTTGAGATTGTTAGTTATACTGATGTTGACTTTTTCGGTAGTAAGGTTGATAGGAAGAGTACTAGCGGCACTTGTCACTATTTAAGACAATCTCTCATTTCTTGGTTCTCCAAGAAAAAAAATTCAGTTGCCTTATCCACAGTCGAAGCAGAATATATTGCGGCTGGAAGTTGTTGTGCTCAAACTCTTTATATGAAACAACAACTTATGTACTTTGGATTGCACTATGATACAGTCCCGATTAAATGTGATAATACTAGTGCAATCAACATCTCTAAAAATCATATCTTATATTCACGAACAAAACACATTGAGATTAGACATCACTTCCTTCATGATCATGTGTAGAAAGGAGATATGACTCTTGAGTTTGTATGCACTAGTGAGCAGTGGGCAAACATTTTCACTAAACCACTTCCAGAAGATAGGTTCATACAAATTAGATGTGAATTAGGTCTCATGCATAGTAGAGATGCTTCCTAGATATTTCATAGTTTGTATAAACTTAGGGGGAGCTTTCTAAAAATTTCAAAGTCTAACAATTAATATAATAATTGGTATCTTCCATTGCCTTGGACTTTATGAAATTGGTTATGTTTTGCAATGCCCAATTCTTATATCTACTGCATGATGTTGATTTTATTTATGTTTCATGTATTGATCATACTAGAACTGTTTGAGTGGAGTATTTTTGGATAAACTGTTAGATCTTAAAAACTCAAAACATGACATTTCTATACAGGATTTCTTTTTGGAAAATGTTCTATTTTCAAACGGCATGCTACTGAAATTTTTTTAAAATTCCCAAACTTATCGTGTATACTAATGATTTATGCCCATTGCCTAAAGCTATTACTTTCATAGCCCTTTTTGCTATTTCCAAAAGGGGGAGATGGATAAGGAGACAAAAATTGGGTTGCACTTAAGAAAAATAATTTGCATTGACAAAATTTTACATAATGCATATTGTTAGGGGGAGCCTCCTAAGGCTATACACATTTTTTGCATGGTGTATTTGTCATCATCAAAAAGGGGTAGAATGTTGACATTTTAGGTCATACTCGATTTTGATAATGACAAATACTTGTTATATTTGGAGACTATCTAAGGATATGTGCAGGTATATAGTCGGCAAATCAAAATGATGGCATGTGAAGTAGACCTTGAAGACCCTGAAGATCATATCTGTGTTATACTTTAAATTCATTTTATGTAATGCGGGTCTGTAATAGTAAATAGGAGAAAAATGGTTCGTAATAATCAAATGCATTACATGCATTATATAATATGTAAGCTCAAAAAGACCTAGAATGACCCTAAAATCCACATGCATGCATAAACATATATGTTTATATGAATAAGGTGAATATATAAGGGAGTTGGAAGTGAAATGCATTAAAAATGCATGTTCGGTCGACCAAATCGGAACATATAAAAACATTTGGTCGACCGAACTGATCAGCGGTCAACATTTTGACCATAGCTCGATCGACCGTACCGTGCCAAGTTCATATAAATTGGTCAACCAAACTCCCACCAGGTCAACGTTTGACTCCTCGATCGACCGACTAGATTTATACGAGCAATGCCCTGGTCGGCCGAACCCCCACGTGGGAGAATCCAGGTGCCCAGTTGACCAAAGTTCATAGTTCAAAATCACTTGGTCGACCGAACCACACGAAAATGGAAAAATCACCCTTGGGACCCTTAGTCCGATTGACCAAACTTTCAGTTCATTTTTTGCATGGTCGACCTAACTTTGTCACTTGGTCAACCTAATCTCAAGTCCAGTGGACCAGTGCTATCGGGTTGGAAAATTTTTTTACTGTAGTTAAATTTTTTAAATAGGGTTAATTGTGCTAAAAAATTTTTAAACAATCCTAATAATACCCTATGTGTCCTATACGATTATAATTATGGGGTAGTCTATATATACCCCCTCATTTGAAAAGATTAGCACTTAATTAGCAATCTTGATTAACAAAATTTTCTGAAATTCAAAATTCTCATATACTCATTTTGAAGCCTCCTACACTCACTCTTGCTAGTTCATATTGCTAAAATCTCTCTATAAGTGTGTGCTTGAGTGTTCTTATCATTAAGTAATTGCTCTCCTTTGCTTGGTTGATTAAGATTATTTTTTTTGGGACCAAAGCTTTTAGTTTTTCCTATGAGACTTTTATTGATAAGTCTTCCTTAGGAAAACTTCATTTGAGCTTGTGACATTGCATTCTCATTGCAATATCTTAAGGAGTTCATATTTCTTTTTAATTGCTAAAAATATTTTCAAATATCTCGTGTGGTTTACTTTGAGAAATATTTGTTGAGAAATTTGTCCACGTGCTAAAAGATCTTTGTAGCAATATCCTTTGACTTTTTTTATCATCTTGAAGACAAAGATAAATTTGGTTTGATAAACTAAATCTGAATATCTCTTGAAGTTCTTATTTTGAGAAAAATATTTGCTGAGATATTTAAAGAGTGCTAATGATCTTTCTTTGTGCATTGCGATTGAAATCATTATTTTGACACAAAGATCATACCATTTACACTCTCATGCACTGATTTGCAATACTTGCATAAATATTTGAGAGTAGACATTTAGACCACACTGAGCTTACTTCATTTTATCATTCGGTTGTGCATTTGGTACATAATCTGCTTAGATAAGAAGCATTCTTATTGTACGCAAATTTATTTGATAAATCTGTTGTATTTCAGACATAGCCTTAGGGGGCAATAATCCAGTCCAGTAAGGATTGTTTGTAAAGGATGAGGTCAGCCCTGTATTAATTGACCTGGTTGTTTAGGTGTCACTCCACCCATTAAGTGAGCCTTATAGTGGTAATTCTTATGTTTGTTAGCCAAGGTGGGGACATAGGCAGTTTGCCGAACCTCGATAACATTTCTTGGTGTCATCTCTTATACACCTTTCTAGCGTATGGTTAATTAATTTTATTGTGCAATTTAATTTTTATTATATATTTAAATTAATTTAATTTATCTGGATTAGATTAACCGTAAGTTTGTGTAATACTGTTTTTAGGGGATTTACCCAGGATATAAATTTTTTTGAAATTACTAATTCACCCCACTATTGGGTTAATGGTAAAGCTAACAAAAAGGAAAATGGGAAATTTTGAAAAAAAAATGAAAAATTTTTTTTTTGATATTTAAGGTTTAAAAAAGTCATAGTGGCCCATGTGTCACCTATCAAAGGGTGACACGTGGCGCTATTAGAACTTTGCACCATTATTTGGTGGCGTCACCCGAACATGTGTCACATCCCAAGTGCCTCTCCCCTAAAATATAAAACAAACAAATCATTTAATTTTGTAAGTAAATATTGACAATTTGTAATGGGTCGTGTGGTGCAACAAGCAATGTTTTAGTAGTTGGAGGTGTGCTTCTTGTAGATGACCAGATGCTAGCCATGTAAGCGATGTAGGTGAGTTTCTTTTTTTGTTTTTTGGTTTTTTTTTTCTTTTTTTTTTTTTTTTTGTTATTTTTTGTGCTAGTTGCACCACACCATGTGCCGAGCAATAGGACAAGCGAGTGATGTTAGCATGACATCACCCTACCATGTGTCAACTTCACGATTTAAAATAAAAAATTGAAAATCAAAAATCAACCAATAGTTGTGCCACCTAAAAAAGTTGTCACAAGTGGCATGTTGCGAAGTGTTAGATCTATGTTTCTGGTTGACAACTAGATTCTAGCCACATAATCAATCCCCGTATGCAAAGATGCACCGATAGAATTGCATCAAGTGGCACTCATTTTGAAATCTAAATGATGTTGTGATGATTCAATCGTGCCACGTGTTAGCACATGGCTTGCTCTCGCCTTTCCCCCTAGACTAGGTTTATCTAATTTGACTCGAATTAACTAGTTTGATCAGTTCAGCCGGTTTGACCCAATTTGACTAAGTTGAACCAATTTCTTTCATTTATTTAGTTATTTATGTATTATTTATTTATTATTTATTGTTTACAGAATTTTTTTTATTCACAATATATCATTAAAAACATTTAAAATTCATAAAGAATAGTAAAAATGCAGAAAATCAGGAACAGTTTTAGAAAAATTTAAGAATCTATTTAAGGGTTTTCAAAGTAAAAAATAAAAATAAAAATACAAAATTTAAAAATACAAAAAATATTAAAACAATTGAGAAAATTCCCTTAGAAGTCTATAAAATTTATAAAAATTTCATAAAATACCAAAAAATAGAGAAAAATCAAAAACAATTTCTAGGACCCTTTTGGCTTATTTTGATCTTTTTTAGTGCACTTTGAATTATGTTTGGTTTTCATATGTGGGCCCTTGCATGATGCATGAATGTACAGTAGCCCATTTGATGCATATGTGTGCTCGTATATTATTGTTGACTTTTTGAGTCTAATTCTTATTTTGATGTTGACACGCATAAGTGGACTGTTGACTTTGGAGTGTTCCCAATAGGGGGGTGAATTGGATATTTAAAACTTTCTAGGTTGATTTTAGATTCACAAACAGTGTCTCCCAATCTAGGGTCTTTCAATGCAATCCCAAATGCACAGATAAATATAAAGTGCGGAAATTAAGTCATGCATAGCATTCACAATATATTAAATATAACATATTTGTGCAGAAATGTAAAGTGCTTGAAATTAAAGTAGACACACGATATGTTATCGGGGTTCGACCAATACTGCTTACGTTCCCACCTCAGCTCGCAAGCTAGAGGATTATCACTATTGCTCACTTAAAGGGTGGAGCGGCACCATTTACAACCAGGTCAAATTACCAAGACTGACCTCAACCTTTACACACTCTCCTTATGAGGTAGAGAAGACCCTAATACAACACCTTAATAGGATGGTACACCTAACTTTTTTATCTGAATTTAAGTCAATTCGGGGCTATTCACCAAGGCTAGTCTCCTTTTCAGGCCCACACTAGGAATACAATAGATATAAAAATTTCTGAACAAGCAAATGCTTCTTACACAAGTAGATATCTATCACTACGCACAAGCACTAATCAATGCACCTCAAACAGATAGGAACTATAAGCTCTGTGTTGTGCTAAGCACTCAATCTTATGTCAATATTCAATTAAGCACAAGAGTGTATAATCAAAGCAGTCTTTGAAACAAATAATCAATGTAAATCAATCGCCCCAAGTTTCACAGTGTTTTAACAAGATTATTCAAAATATCTCAAATATGATTTTCTCACAAATAATAGCTCAAGAGATATTTAAGAATAGGTAAGCTTGTGAAAAATATTTTTACAAATAAAAAACACACAAGCTTGATGAGTTTTGCAATGATGATGCAAAGACTCACTAGCTAGGAAGATTTTTCCCACACAAAGATTTATTAAATAAAACCGGGGGGAAAATCTTCGCTTAACCCTCCAAAGAAAATCACATGCACAAAAGTAAGTGAGGGTTTCTAGCAATATAGAACAATTAACAAACACTCACAAGGCTTTGATTTCTTAAGAGAATGGAAGTATTTGAGTGTACGGGGTTTGTATAAGAAAATATGGCTTAGAATTTTTCAAAGAATTTTGCTTAATGTATTTTGCTAATCCTTGTTGTTGGCTTTACTGCAAATCCCAAAAGGGGGGGTGAATTGGTATTTTCAAAATTAATGCCCTATGTTAATCACCTAACTACAGTATTACACAACCCTAAGGTCAATCTAGTGCAAATAAATTAAATCAATTTAAATATATAGCAGAAATTAAATTACACAATTAGATTAACCAAGCATACACAAGAAATTTTTAAATGAAGATGACACCCAGAAATGTTATTGAGGTTCGGTAAACTGCCTGCGTCCCTGCCTTGGAACAAGCACAAGGATTACCACTATAAGCTCACTTAACAGGTGGAGTGGCACCTAAAAAAATAGGTCAATTAGTACAAGGCTGACCTTAACCTTTACAATCAGGTCAAATTAACACAGGACTGACCTCAACCTTTACAAACAATCCTTACCAAGTTGGATTACTGCTCCCTCAGGCTACGCCTGAAATACAACAGTATTTTCACAATATAACCGACACAGTGATTATGCTTCTCAGTACAGCAGATGTGTACCAAATGAAATCAAGTGTACCAAATGTAATCAATCACATGCACATCAATAGTATAGGTTATTTAAGCTTAGAGATGTGTATCTTTGTGCAAGAAACACTAAACTAGATGTGATAACAAGTATACTCAAGAGTGTTCTAATCAAGCTATATCTTTGAAACAAATTATATCAAATCTTAATAACAAATCAGAGTTTCAAATATGCTAATCAAACATTCAAAAAAACTCAAAATATTTTCCTTCGATGAAATAAGCATAAGAGTAGTTTGAAAATACTATAGCTTGGAAAAATATTTGCATAGAAAAATCAAATCTATAGGAATCTTGCAATGACAACGCAAAATCCTCAAGCCTATGAGTTTATCCCCACACAAGATTTACTAGATTCAAATATGTGGGATAAACTTTGCTAAACTCCCCAAAATAATATCAAACAATCAAGCTAAGCAAATGGGAGCATGAGCAATCTATATTAATCAATTAGCCAATATAGAACTCTCACAAAGCTAAGATGTATGAAAGGAATTGTTGACCCTATGGGTCATACCCTGTTTTGATTATGACAAATACTCAGGCATTTAATGATTGCCAAGTTGATGTGCAGGTTTATCTTGGCAGTATCCTATGATGGCACTCGGAGACCCGGAGGAAAACGAAGACTCTGAAGACCCTTGATATAATTGATTTGTTGTAATTTCTATTCGGGTCTGTAATATTTAAGTAGGAAAGGTCTGTAATAGTAAATAGGTCTTTGGTTTGTAATAAGCTCACACACATCACATGCATGATAATACGTAAGCTCAAACAAACCATGAATGACAATGGACCTTATAATGACCTTAGGGTGTACCCTTTGGTCGACCAACACCGAACTTTTTCGATGTATTCAAAATTGGACTCAAGTGACCTTAGGACACATACATGTACACATATGATTATTAGGCACTTGAATAGGGCTTGTTTGTTTCAAAATGGGACCGAAATGCACACATGATGCACTTTCGGTTGACCAGCCAAGCCAGTTCATTTTGGCCTGGTTGACCAAAATCGGTCCGGGTCAACTGTTGACCAAGGCCCTGGTCGACCGAGCCCCTACAGTTCATTTGACCCCGATCGACCGAACCACATGGGAGTCAACAATTGACCTCCCGGTTGACCGACCACTTTTGTACTCCAACGACCTGGTCAACCGGAGGGTCCTTGGGAGAATTCCCAGCGGTCTGGTTGACCGAACCATGCTATTCAAAAAGGCCCGGTCGACCGAACCTCAGAAATTTGAAAAATCGCCTATCCCGGTCGACCGACCATTTAGTTCATTTTTCCCCTGGTCGACCGAACCTAGAAAAACTGCCCTTGACACATATATATGGTCGACCGATCCTTCAGTTCAAAAAATCCCCTGGTTGATCGAGCCATTTGAGTCCTGGTTGACTGAACCATTTTTGGTCGACCGGACCTCTCGAGTTGTCACCATTTTTACCGCGGGTTAAATAATTTTAAACAGGATTAAATTGATCTAAATGTTATTAATCTTTTCTAACAATACCCAATAGGTCCCCAACGGTCATATTTCCTTCCATGGCTATATATAGGCGATCATTTGCAAAGATTAAGAGGGATTAGCCACTTTGATTAGGGAAAATTCTTTGAAAAACCAAAACCCTATAATACTCATTTCCAAGCTCCATATACTCAATCTTACCTTCCCGTATTGTCTACATCATTTGTAAGTTGATTTTTGAGTGTTTATATTGATTGGTTTGCTCTCCTATCTTTGGATTGTTTGACTTATTTTTTGAGAGCTAAACCTTAAGTATTCTTAGGGGACTTTATTAATAAGTCTCTCCTAAGAAGACTTATATAGAACTTCTGAGTATTGCATATTCATTGCAATGTCTTAAGAAGTTTGTATTTATATTTTGGGTGCAAAAACATTCTCAAATATCTACTGTGTTTTTATCTTGAAAATATTTGATGAGATATTTGCTTATGTGATAAAGTCTTTGTTGCAATACTCGTTAACTCATATATCCTTTGCTGAATACAAAGATTGAATATCTTTTTGCAAACCAAACTTATACATTGCTAGAACTTCATATACATATATATATTGAGAAAACTTGTTGATTGAAATATATGAAGTTTGGATAAAATCTTTTTTTGAGCACTTAGATTGAATATCCTGTTACAAAGATTGTAGTGTTCACACTCTCACGCACTGATTACAATGATAGTAAATCTATTTGAGAGTAGACATCTTAAACCACACTGAACTTACATATTATATCATATTGTGGTGTATGTGATATTGCGCGTATTTGGGTACACATCTGCTTTACTTGAAAGCTTATTCATTGTACCATTTGATTGTATTTCAAATACTTTTGTATTTCTAGGCATGGGCCTAAAGAGGGAGACTAGCCCTGGAATAGTCCCGGATTGGCTTAGACCCGGTTAGGAAAGCTAGGTGCGTCGTCCTGTTAAGGCGTGTAGGTTGAGGTCAGCCCCGCTAATTGACCTGGTTAAGGTTGAGGTTAGCCCTGTGTGAATTTGACCTGGTTGTAAACGGTGCCGCTCCACCCTTAAGTGAGCTATTAGTGGAATCCTCAAGCTTGCGAGTTTGAGGCGGGGACGTAGGCACAGTTGGCCGAACCCCGATAACATATCGTGTGTTTGCTTATATTTCTGCATTTTATATTTACCACATATGTATGTTATAGGTGATTGATGCGTATGACTTAATTTCCATAGTATATTTATCTACGCACTTGGAAACTTTATAGACTTTTCCTAGGTTGTGTACATACCGTTGTTGCATAGATCAACCTAGGTGAAAAAGTTTTAAAATTCCAATTCACCCCCCCCCCCCCCTCTTGGGAATACACCAATTCTAACAGGAATGAAGATTTGAGAGTATTTTGAAGTAAAATGGGCAATATGAACTTTTGGAAATAGAGAGGATTTTGCACTAATGATTTTCTTAATCATATTGCTAACCACACAAATGAGGCCCTATATATAGACAAAGGCCAAAATATAACTGTTTAGGACATGTAGGGTATTATTAGGAATGTTTTAAAACACATTAGAAAAATTAACCCTATTTAAAGCATTTTAACCTCGGTAAATATTTTGCAACCCGAGCGGTTTTAGGTGGCTAAACATTAGTTCAGTCGCTCGAATAGTTTCGGGTGCCCGAGTTCAAGCTCGATTGGCTAAACAAAAGTCAAAAACATAATGTCTGCGGTTCGGGTGCCCGAAGCAAAGTTTGGTTGACCGAACTCAAGTGTTCGGTTGCCTGGGGCCGATTTTGAACTGAAGTGTTCGATAGTCTGAGTTGGTGAAAAGTGCTCTGACATGGGTTCGATCGCCAAAGGAAGATAGGGTCATTTTTGGTTTGGTCACTTGAAGCCATGTCAACCCGCTAATTTCCCAGCGATTTGGGCGCCTGAGGTGTTTTGAATACTTCGGGTTCAATCACCCGACTTCTCATAATTACGCCTATTATGTTCAATTTCATTTCAAGTTGATCCCCTCATTGTGAATGTGAATGGGGACTGTGTTGTGCATATGTATAGGGACCTAAGGTCTTTTCTAAGACCGTTTTGAGATAGTCCCAAAAATCCAGCGTCGGTCGACCAAAGGGTGATCCCTAAGGTCTTCAGCTTACAACAACCTATATGCATGATATGCAAAGATTATTATACACCTTTTTCCTATAATTACTATTATAGACCCGAATAATATAAATTACAACAAGAAATAATCTTCAGGCTTTACTTCATGTGCCATCAATTGATTTGCTAATATAAACCTGCACACAAAATAGTCATCAAATACTTGAGTATTTGTCATTATCAAAACCGAGTTTGACCTATAAGGTCCACATTTGCAAATGAGCCCCTATATATAGAAGAGGACTAAATTATGACCGTTTAGGGCATAGGGGTCATTATTAAATTTGTTTTAAAATTGTTTAGTAAAATTAACCCCATTTAACCCCTCTTAACCACGATGAAAAATAAAACAACCTGAGAGTTTCGGGTGCCCGAACTGAGGTTCGGTCGCCCGAACTGACACAACAGAAAAAGTCATTTTTGAACGTTCGAGTGCCTTAATAAGGGTTCAGCTTGCTGAACCTAGGCGATTCTCCAAAAGGCGGTGATTTGATTGCCCGATATATAGTTCAATCTGCTGAAATCATGTGTTCAGTAGCCCGAGGCATTTTTGAGCATGAAGTTCGAGCTGTTGAGTTGGTGGGAAAAGTCACAATCAAGGTTTGATCACTCGTGGATGCTACGGTCATTTTTGGTTCGATCACGTGAAACCAAGTCATCCTTCTGACTAGTCAAAGGTTTGGTCGCCCGAGGTGTTTTGAACACCAAGGGTTCGGTCACTCGAAACATAACAAATTTAGCCTTTTATGTCCTATTCACTTCAATTATTTCCACTAATAATAAATGTAATATTGGAGACAAATTTATGTGTATATGCAAGGACCTAGGGTCTTTCTAAGGTCTTTGAGTTAGTTCCAAAAACCTGGCATCGGTCGACCTTGTAGTTCTTACCATGCATGATATGCATTAATATTACAAACCTTTACTATTTTACTAATAAAGACTCGAAATGAACATAATGTAAATTACAATAAATGAGTCTTTAGGGTCTTTAGTCATCAAGTCTTCACATACCATCAAGTGATCTTGCTAATATGAGTCTGCGCACAAAATTGATAGACATTAAATACTGGAGTATTTGTCATAATCAAGACAGGACATAACCTATAAGGTCAACATGGACTAGAAATGGAAGCCAGGAGGGACGAGAAGACTATACACTCAGGCACTTTCCATGGAGTATTGAAGAGCAAAAGGAAGATGAAGACATTTGTTTTTAATTGTATATGCATTTATTTTAATCATTTGGTCTATAATAATGTATGCATCTGCATGATATGGTTACATGCTCAGATGGCCATAGGTTGACCATATGACACCTAACTTTTCACTAAAAACCTTTTTTTCTAAAAAGACAAATCATACAAAATTTTTGGAATAGTTTTATGGTCAAATTAGGGTTTGCAAAGACTTCCATCAACCTTCGGTCGACCAACGTTAGATATTTTGGCTTAATTAAAATCTTTGGTCGATCAAACCCTTATGGTTCAAATATGCTCAGTCAACTGAACACATTGTGGGCCAAAAGTAAACTTGTTGACAATCCCTCAAGCGACCAACTGTAAAATGAACGTACTGTCCACGGTCAATCGAACCATGGAACTTGACTTTTCTACTTTACTCAGGCAATCGAACTTGTAGTTCAAAAATGCCTTGGTCAACCGAACCTAAAAAACTAGTAGACCGAACCTTAGGACAGGCAACTAAAATCACATAGGAAAGGAAAATGCCTAACTCAACCAACCAGTTGTTGCCCACGGTCGACCGAACCCGAAAAATCACTTTTACTCTTTGTGAGTGTTCAGGCAACCGATCATATGCGCCGGGTGACCAAACCTCTCGGGTTCCGAATTTATTAAAGGCTTAAACGTAATTAATTTTTAATTAAATAATTTAGAAAATACCAAGCGTGTCCCTAACGGTCATAATTTTAGAAAATCTATAAATACCCCCTCATAACCTTAGATTAGCAACTTTGATTATCTCTAAGTTCTCTCTAAACCTTTGTTAATCAAAGTCCCCCCAAAACCAATTTTTATTGCTAAAACTATTCTTTTGGGGAAAAATCTTTCAAACAAATCTCTCCAACTCTCTTCCATTCTTTTATTTCAAAAATTCTTTTGAAGAGAGTACATTTATTTTTAGGCATTCATATTCTTGATCCATAGCTTTTAATATCATTTAGCTTTTATTTTGAAAATCATCATTAAGAGTATTGCTTGGGTTTCTCCCAATTATCTTTATGATAAATATTATTGGGAGAAATTATTTATAGAACAAATATTTTCTTGAACTTAAAATCTCAGATTCTCCAAACATTTTTATTTGCAAAAATCTTTGTTAGAGAACATATTATAATACTCACATTTTTTTATTTGTGCATTAACTATTTGAAAAACACCATTACTCTAGTGAGCATATTTCATATCATTAGAGAGTGCATTTTGAGCTTAAACGTGTACATCTTTGCTTGTATTTAGAAGCATTTTATTATGTACAAAAATATTTTTATTGTATCGATTAGGTTCATCTTGTAAATTGAACTAGGGAGTCTTAGTCCCGCAAGTGAGTCCAGTTGGGTTCAAACCATAAATTGAACTAGGGAGTCTCCAACCCGTAAGGGAGATCAATTGGGCTTAGCCTGATAATTGAGTTAGGGTTTACCTCACTCCGTAAGGAGAGGTTGTAACGGCTTCTACTCCGCCAGTTTAAGTGAGCAGGGGTAATGTAATCCTCAGAGGGTATGCCCAAGGTGGGAACGTAGGTTGGTTTGGGCGAACCTCGATAACAAATATCATGTGTCACTCTCTCTCTATCTCATTTATTTTCTGCACTTTATTTTCCACATATGTATGCTTGCTTATTTACTATTATAATTATTCGCATGTTTACATTTGATTTACATGAGATATGCTACACATGTGCATATCTGCACTGATAACCTAATCATTTTACATACACGCTTTTAATATTGAATGGGATATGAACTGTGGTGAATCAAAAAATATTTAAATTAGTCAAAAAGTTTAAAACCCAATTCACCCCACCTCTTGGGATCACATCATTCCCAACAATTATACATATATATATATATATATATATGTGTGTGTGTGTGTGTGTGTGTGTGTGTGTGTGTTGACCTTATAGGTCGACCGAAATTTTCCCCAGTAGACCAAACAATGTCGGTGCATGGGGAAGTTCAATCGTCAATTGACCGTATCTACTTCTGGTCGACCGAGCTGTGATATATATATATATACTTTTTCCTCATTTGAAGCTCATTTGTGCGAAAATCTTGAGAGATCCTTCACCCCTTCCTACCATTACCAAGCAAACCTTGTTTCCAAGCCTCACATCCTTATAGTCATGGCACACATTGAAGCCCACGACATTGCACACGTTGAGGATGAGTACTTCCTTTCAGAATGGTGCAAGGTAAGATACATACAAGAGTTCCGTCCCAAGGAGCCAATATTGGGTAAGATCCTAGATCTGGACGTCATGAATCAGTATTTTAGTAACATAATGGATATGTTCAAATATCAAGGTTGGAAAAGGTTTCTTTCCTATCATTTTGGGGGTCATTACCCAATGTATGTTAAAATGTTTTACACTAATTTGGGTAATGATGAAAACGGGTACTTCTCCCATGTATTAAAGACAGATGTGTGTTTCGACACACAGTACATTTCAGATGTCCTTGATATTGACCGTGGGGACTTCAAGTGCCCAGATGTGGTAAATTCCTGGATCTTCAAACAAGAATTCACAGTCGCCACATTTGCGAACCTGACCCTATTTGATCCAGGCATGGCCAGCCAAAACCATCCCCCACAGTACAGACAGTTCACATTAGAGGCTAAGGTTGTGCACCACTTGATCACGTATAATGTCCTGCCCAAGGCAGGGTCTAGAGTGCACGTGTCGTTTTTGGACTTTTTTATTATGTGGTGTCTGTTTGCCCGGAAGAAATTAGATCTACCCAGCCTAATAATCAGATGGATAATGGCCAAAACGATTGGCCACCAAATTATAATGTTGTATGGAGGTATTTTGAACAAGTTGTTTAGAAATATTGGAGTCATGCACTTAAATATGGCTTCATTGAAGAGGAGACGACCTACTGATATCTTCTCTGGCGTGACCCTAAGATTGATGGGGTATGAGCTTGTTGGCAATATCTGGGTGCCTTCTAGGGGAGTAGCAGCGCAGGAAGAGGCTTTGAAGGTGCCACCACGGCCTCCACAGCCATCAAACGTGGATCTTATGGCGGCAATCACCAGTTTGTCTGACTCATTCGCATAGTTTCGAGGATCAGTCCATTCATACCTGAGAGATTTGGCATCGTCATCCACTGCGCTTCGTGAGGAGTTCCAGCAATTCTCCATCTCTATTTCCAGTCGCTTTACTGATTTAGAGAGATCCATGACAGTTAAGTGAGCTGAACGACCGTATTCAGGAGATACAGGATGAGAAAGACAGGATGACCATGGACTTTGACTTTGATGTCAGTGACAATGGTGATGGAGAAGATGATGGAGGGGAGTTCTACACTCCGGAGTAGTCTGCAGATCAGATTGCGTGACTTTGATTCATTTTATTTTATTCTATATCATCTGGTTTATACTAAATAAAACAACTTTTACTTTTATTTTGTATTCTCATGACACCTTATGCAGATACTATGATATATTACCATGTTTGATTATGATATATATATATATATATATATATATATATATATATATATATATATATTAGCAATACCTTGACATGTATGTGCTAGTGGTTAAATGATTATTCTATTGAAGTGCATGAATAGTATAGAATGTCTCCTGTATGGCAGATGCAGTTGATGAGAATTACCTGCTGGTAGATGATAGGTTCTCGCATGCCTTACTCTTGTGATATTGCCTGTTTGAGAATCATTTTTGTGCAAGTAAAATTTTAGGAAATGTCCTGTTTATAGCCGGCATGCTGCCGAATTTTCTGCAGACATTTGGCCAAATGACTAAACCAATCTTCTTTTGTGTGCACAAAATCTAAATATGTCATAGTTAATTTATTTACATATTACATTCCTTGGAGTCGATTGTGTATATATATATATACATTTAAATTAATTATTTCATAACTTGCATAAACTTAGGGGAAGCTCTCTCATGGGAACTTTCCAAGTCTTAGCAACTGATACTAATGACTATCTTATCTTATTGCTCTAGACTTTGTGAAAGGTGATTATTGATTGTGTGCATAGTTCATATTTCTATCGCATGCTTATATTGATTATCATTTGTGATGCACAAATTGTCCACTCCATGTTCATATTGATATTGTATTTGCTTGATTAAACTATATTGAACTATTTGAGTAGTGGTGGATAAACTGCTAGGATATATTTAAACTCAAACAGGTTATACTTATACAGGTTTTCGTTTGGAAAGTCCAATTTACAAACGGCACTCTGCTGAATTTTTTTCTAAATCTTTTCAAAATTCTTCTTGTATAACTATAATACTTACCCATTACCTAGGATTTTAACTCAAATGGCCCTTTTTGCTACTACCAAAAGGGGGAGATGAAAAGAGGCAAAAATAATGGATAAAAGGACTTGTGTTTAGAAATAAATTGGATGCATATTGTGAAGGGGAGCCTTCTTGGGCTTAACCCTACATTTTTGCCAATCGTATTTGTCATCATCAAAAAGGGGGAGAATGTTGACCTTATAGGTCACGCCCGGTTTTGATTATGACAAATACTCATTGTATCTAATGGGTGTTTGAGATTTCATGCAGGAACTAAGATTGTTAAGATCGAGATGGGTACAAAGCAAGTAAAGCCTGAAGACCAATTATTGTTTTCAATTGTAATATATTCAATTGTGTAATTGGTCTGTAATAGTAAATAGGGTCTTTGTCTTGTAATAATTACACACCCCACATGCATGTTTTAATACATAAGCTCAAAATGCTCAAAATGAAAATGACCTTGGGGTTTACCCTTCGGTCGATCGAGAGACATGAAAATGTTTATACTACATCTCTTGATAATTTAGCTTCACAACAAGTAACATGTTTTTCTGCTATAAATGAAGCTAGTTGGTTATGGCATAGGCGTTTGGGGCATGCTAGCATGGACTTATTGTCTAAATTTGTTAGAAAAGAATTAGTTAAAGGTTTGCCTAAAATGTCGTTTGTAAAGGATAAAATATGTGATGCATGTCAAATGGATAAGCAAACAAAATCTAGTTTTAAGAAAAAGAAATTCATATCTACTACTAGACCCTTGGAGATGCTTCACCTATATTTATTTGGGCCTAATTCTGTGTCAAAGTCTTGGTGGTAAATCTTATGCTTTTGTAATTGTGGATGATTTTTCTAGATTCACATGGGTGTTATTTCTTGCACATAAAAATGAATCATGTGAACATTTCACCAAACTTTGTAGGAGAATTCAGAATGAAAAAGGATATAAAATCACTCACATAAGAAGTGATAGAGGCACGGAATTCAAAAATGAAAGCATAGAAAAATATTGTGACTTAGAGGGCATATCACATAACTTTTTTGCACCTAGGACACCTCAAAAAAATGGTGTAGTTGAAAGAAAGAATAGGTCACTACAAGAAATGGGAAGAACTATGTTGAATGAGCATAACTTACCTAAATATTTTTGGGCCGAGGCTATTAATACTGCATGCTATGTTATGAATAGGGTGTTAATTAGACCATCAATTAATAAAACCCCTTATGAATTGTGGAACAACCATAATCCTAATATTTCCTATTTTCATGTGTTTGGTTGTAAATGTTTTGTGCTTAGAGATAATGAGCATCTAGGAAAATTTGACTCAAAATCTGATGAAGGCATCTTCCTAGGTTATGCACTTAATAGTAAAGCATATAGGGTTTTCAATAAAAGAACTTTAACTGTGATTGAATCTATTCATGTTGTGTTTGATGAGTCTAATCCATTTTCTAATAAAGATGATGAAGATGATATTGATATTAGAAAATGCCTAGATAAAATGTCCATTGAAAATAATGCAAGTGAAAATCAATAAGCAAACGAAAAATCACTTGACGATAATGAAAATGAAAATCAAGAGTTGCCTAGAGATTGGAAATACACTAGAAGTCATCCTATAAACCAAATCATAGGCGAACCATCCCGTGGAGTAGCCACAAGATCATCATTGAGAAATATAGTAAACCACTCCGCTTTCTTATCCCAAGAAGAACCTAAAAATATTAAAGAAGTCATAGAAGATGAATCGTGGGTAATGTCCATGCAAGAAGAACTTAATCAATTTGAAAGAAGCAATGTATGGACCTTAGTTCTTAGGCCTAATGAACACACCATCATTGGAACTAAATGGGCATATAGAAATAAGAAAGATGAAAACGGGGTAGTAACTAGAAATAAAGCCAGACTAGTTGCCCAAGGGTATAACCAATAGGAAGGGATTGACTTTGATGAAACATATGCTCCTGTTGCTAGATTAGAAGCCATTCGTATGCTACTTGCCTTTGCCGCTTTTAAAAATTTTAAGTTGTTTCAAATGGACGTTAAAAGCGCCTTTCTAAATGGCTACATTAATGAAGAGGTATACATAGAACAACCACCCGGTTTTGAGAATCATAAATATCCCGATCATGTTTACAGGTTGTCTAAAGCCTTGTATGGATTGAAACAAGCTCCTAGAGCTTAGTATGAGAGACTTAGTGGTTTTCTATTAGAAAATGGGTTTACCCGTGGCAAGATTGACACCACACTTTTCATCAAGTCCAAAAATGATGATATGCTCCTTGTTCAGATTTATGTAGACGATATCATTTTTGGAGCAACTAATGATGAGTTGTGTAATGAGTTTGCCAAATGCATGCAAAGTGAATTTGAAATGAGCATGATGGGTGAACTTAGTTTCTTCTTAGGTCTACAAATTAAGCAAGCTAATCTTGGAACTTTTATATGCCAATCTAAATACATTTGGGACTTGCTAAAGAAATTTAATATGGAAGATTGTAAATTCTTGGCACACCTATGAACTCTTCCATAAAGCTTGATAAAGAAAAGCAAGGAATCCCTGTTGATGTAAAATTATATCATGGTATGATTGGAAGTCTCCTATATCTCACTGCTAGTAGGCCTGACATTATGTTTAGTGTGTGCATGTGTGCTGGATTTTAGGCTGACCCTAAGGAATCTCATCTGAAAGCTGTTAAACGAATCCTTAGGTATCTAGTTGGAACTATAGAGTTAGGGTTGTGGTACCCTAAGCATACTACCTTTGATATTGTTAGTTACACTGATGCTAACTTTACCGGTAGTAAAGTTCACAGAAAAAGCACTAGCGGCACTTGTCATTACTTAGGAAAATCTCTTGTTTCTTGGTTCTCCAAGAAACAAAACTCAGTTGCCTTATCCACCGCAGAAGTTGAATATATTACGGCTAGAAGTTGTTGTGCCCAAACTCTTTACATGAAACAACAACTTGTGGATTTTGGATTGTACTGTGAAACAATACCGATTAAATGTGATAATACTAGTGCAATCAACATCTCTAAAAATCCTATCTCACATTCATGAACTAAACACATTGAGATCAGACATCATTTTCTTCGTGATCATGTGCAAAAAGGAGATGTGGCTCTTGAGTTTGTCTGCACAAATGAACAGTGGGCCGATATATTCACTAAGCCACTACCTGAGGATAGATTCATACAAATTAAATGTGAGTTAGGCTTAATACATAGTAGAGAAGCTTCCTAAACTTAAATGTCTCATAACTTGCATAATTTTAGGGGGAGCTCTCTCATGGGATTTATTTTCTTGCTTGAGACCTTGTGAAAAAGGTACTTGTTGATTGTGTGCGTATGTTATACATATATCTATTGCATGATTATATTGATTATCCTCTATGTTGCACAACTTGTCTGATTCACTATTGAGAGTTTAGTTGTTGTATTGGACCATACTGAACTGTTTGAGTAGTTGTGGATAAATTGCTAGAAAATTTACACTCAAAACAGGTTACGTTTATACAGGGTTTACTTTTAAAAAGTCCGATTTACAAACGACACTCTGTCGAAATTTTTCAAAAATCCTTTCCAAAATTGATCTTGCATAAATGTACAAAACACCCATTACCTAGGACTTTAATTCCAATGACCCTTTTCGCTGCTGCCAAAAGGGGGAGGTGGAAAGAGGCAAAATAATGGGAATACATTGGATGCATCTTGTGATGGGGAGCCTTCTTAGGCTTAACCCTATAGTTTTGCCAGTCGTATTTGTCACCATAAAAAAGGGGGAGAATGTTGACCTTATAGGTCACGCCCTGGTTTTGATAATGACAAATACTCTTGTATCTAATAAATATCTAGTTCATGTGCAGGTCCATATTAGCAGATCATTAATGGCACGTAAAAGATCAAAAGCTTGAAGACAAATTCATATTCCAAATTGTAATAGTTCTAAGTGAAATTTGTTTGTAATAGTAATTAGGGTATTCGGTTTGTAATAAGCACACACATCACATGCATGATTTATTTTATAAGCTCAAACCAAACCATGAATGAGAAAGGACCTTAGAAAGACCCTTTCGGTCGACCGACACCGGATTCTTTCGGTGTCTCTATTTTGGACCCAAGTGCCTCTAGGACACTCACTCTTTCACATATACTTGCTAGGCACTTAAATAGGGCTTCATTGTATTAAGACGGGACCGAAATGCACACTTGGTGCACTTTCGGTCGACCAGCCAAATCAGTTCATTTTGGCCTGATCGATCGAGCCATCCCCGGGTCAACTGTTGACCTAAGTCCCGGTCGACCGAGACCCTGTAGTTCATTTGACCCCGGTCGATCGAACCACTTGGAAGTCAACAATTTGACCTCCCGGTCGACCGACCATTTTTTAACTCCAACTACCTGGTCGACCAAAGGGTCTTGGGAGAATTCCCAACAGTTTGGTCGACCGAACCAGGCAGTTCAAAATGCCCTAGTCGACCGAACCTCGGAAAATTGGATAATCGCCTTGCCTCGGTTGACCGACCACTCAGTTCAAAATACCCCTGGTCGACCGAGCCATTTGAGTCCTGGTCAACCGAACCATTTCTAGTCGACCGGACCTCTCGGGTTGCTCCTATTTTTTACCGCGGTTAATATTTTTTAAATAGGGTTAAATAGATTTAAACATCATTAATCTTTTCTAACAATCCCTAATAGGTCCCCAACGGTCAAAATTTTCAGCATGTCTATATATACTCTCTCATTTGGTGGATTAAGCATTGATTTAGAAAAAAGGATTAAGAAAATCTCTCTCAAGCAAAAATTCTTTCTTTTGATTCCCATTTGCTCATACCTTTCCTAAAAACACTCTAGCTTACTTCTTCAAGTTCAAAATCATTTGTAAGTGCTCTGAGTGTATATTCAAATAGGTTTTGCTCTCATTGTTTGAAGTGGTTGAATCGATTTTTCCTCTAGAGCATAACCTAAGTTTTCTTAGGAGGCTTTGCTAATAAGCCCACTCTAAGAAGACTTGTGGTAAACTTCTGAGTGTTGCATTATCATTGCAATATCCTTGGAAGTTTATATTTTTTTTTGGTTTGCAAAAACATATTTCAAGCTTACTTAAATATCTTGTGGATTTTATTGAACTATTTGTGAAAAGATATTTGTGCTTGTTACACTAATCTTTGTGGTAATATTTATACGAGTATTTATATCATTTGCCGAAAACAAAGATTATCTATTTTGCAATCCAAGCATATACACATTTGTGTGACTGAGATATTCTCTGATTGATATTCTTGAGGCTTGTTTGGTGGTATGTGTAAACATGTTTGATTGAATATTTTGAGGTACACAAATTATTATTGATACTCTCACGTACTCACTACATTGATAGAAAACATCTTTGAGAGTTAAACTGTTTAGACCACATTAAGCTTACATTATTAAATTATTTGTGGTGTTTGTGTTTGTGCGCATTTGTGGTACAAATCTGCTTTACGTGAAAGCACTCTTGTATTGTACCTTTTGATTGTATATCTGAGAGATTCCAGGCATGGCCTGAGGGGGCGGTAATCCAGCCCGATAAAGATTGGTGTAAAGGTTGAGATCAGCCCTGTGGTAATCTGACCTGGCTTGTATAGGTGCCACTCCACCCGTTTAAGTGAGTAAGTTATTATGATAATCCTTGTACTGGTTAGCCAAGGCGGGGACGTAGGCAGTTGGCCAAACCTCGATAACATATCTATGTGTCATCCTTTCTTTACTGCTTTCTGGTGCTTGTGTGATTGTCTAAATTGCTTTATTTAATTTCTGGTATATTTACATTATTTGCACTAGATTGACCATAGGTTTGTGAACATACTGCTATTAGGAGGAATACCTAGGAGATAAATTTTAAAAATACCAATTCACCCCCCCTCTTGGGATCATGGTAAAGCTAACACACTCTCACGTACTCATTACACTAATAGCAAATATTTTGAGAGTTGAAATACTGAACCACACTGAGCTTACATATTAAATCATATAGTGGTGTATGTAATTGCGCATATTTGGGTACATATCTGCTTTACATGAAAGCATAATTAACGTTCCATTTGATTGTAATACACATCTATTGTATTTCCAAGCACGGGCATGAAGAGGGAGACTAGCTCTGGAATAGTCTCGGATTGGCTTAGACCTGATTAAGAAAGCTAGGTGCGTCATCCTGTTAAGGCGTGTAGGTTGAGGTCAGCCCAGCTAATTGACCTAGTTAAGGTTGAGGTCAGCCCTGTGCTAATTGACCTGGTTGTAATCGGTGTCGCTCCATCCTTAAATGAGCTATTAGTGGAATCCTTGGGCTTGCGAGCTAGAGGCGGGGACGTAGGCACAATTGGCCGAACCTTGATAACATATTGTGTGTTTGTTTATATTTACTACACATGTATGTTATCATGTGAATGATGCGCTTGATTTAAATTTTCGTATATTATATTTATCAGTGTATTTGGAATTGCATAGAAAGACCCTAGGTTGTAATATTCTACTGACATCTAGTTCAACCTAGGAGAAAAGTTTAAAATTCCACTTCACCCCCTCTTGGGAATACACCAATTCTAACAGTGTGTTTATATGCCCTCATGAGGAGGATACAATGGGGTTATGAAATCCCCAATTATCTCCTTAGGGGCCAAAAATCTAACATAACCACTCCACTTTGAGCATGCTCAACAGTGATTCTATTAGACACTTTGATTTAGGTGCATATTTTTCATGTATACTCCACATAGGCATCTTTCACATGTGCATTTTTGTTGTAGCTGGGGACAGGAAAGCCAGAAGCTGGAGACGCCTGATGAGTGGGAAACATTTATCTCTTCATTTATCTTGATTGTAACTTCCTATTTGTGATTGATTATATTTAATGGCGATTAAATATTAATTTAAACACCAGCCCTATAAATAGAGAGCCGAGGAATGTAATATACACAAGTGAGATGCTCAGAGAGCAGAGAGGAGAAAAAGAGGAGGAAGAGAGGGGGAGAGAGAGTGAGAATCGTAATTTACCAGCAAATAGTGAATTTGTGGTGTGTGCTCCATGGAAGTAGGTCGATATTAACCGAACCACGTTAAATTTCTTGTGTCACATCTTTCTAGTTGCTCACAAGTTCCTAACAAGTGGTATCAGAGCTCGGTTGGAGCAGGAAAGCCAGATCGAAAGTGATCCCAAAATCAGAGCTCTGTCTAGTGGCTCGAAACTGAGTTTTGAAGCCACCATCACATTCAGCTCACCGAGACAAAGAGAACCATGTAAGTCGGAGCTCGAAAACAGTCCAGACAAATGCTCACACGCCCTCACGCACCTCATTGGAGCAAGACGCTTCGCCACGTGCCGGTTGCACGCCGGTGACTAGCTTCTCAAGCGCCGTACGTGTTGTATGTGTCTTCCTCGCTCAGCCCAGAGACACCCTCAGACCGGGTCAACCTGAGAACTAGATCTAACCTACCGTCTCAGCGCCACGTCAACGTGCCACATCATCTGGTGCCACGTCAGCTGCCATGTCAGTAGGTGGGCCCCACTTCCATAGCAGCAGGTGACACGTCAGCCCTGCCACATCAACCGGGTGCCACGTCAGCATTGCCACGTCAGTGTTGACCAGGTTTGACCTAAAACTTTGACTGAGCTTTCGGAGTCATTTTGGTTCTGTTTTTGAGCGACTTAAACCATTTCGAAGGTTTTCGATCATTTCGAATCTAACCATGCTATCCATTTGAGCTAATTCCATTCCAGATCCGAAAATCAAGATGTCAAATGAAAATAGCTCAAAAATCCAAATGTTCAATGGCAACAATTTCGGTTTCTAAAATATGCAGATAGAAAATTATTTGTTTTGGAAGGAATTGCACTTACCATTGAAGGGTAAACCAGCATCCATGAAGGAGGATGAGTGGGAGTTGCTTGATCAAAAATCTCTCTGCGCCATCAGAATGACATTGTTGAAATCTGTGGCATTCAATATCAAGCATATAACATCCACCAAGTCTCTGATGGATGCACTCTCTAATATGTACGAGCAATCTTCAACCGAAAACAAGGTACATCTCATGAAAAGACTATTTACGATAAGCATGTCTGCAAGTGAAAGTTTCAGCAGGTATTTGAATAATTTCAATGAGTTGTCGGATCAACTCGCCTCAGTCAAGATAACGTTTAATAATGAGATTCGTGCCCTACTGATTCTCAGTCAGTTGCCTGAAAGTTGGAATGGTGTTGTTACTGCCATCAGTAGCTCCGCTGGAAAATCGAAGCTTGTATACAATGAGGTCATCAACATGATTTTGACAGAGGAAATCAAAATGTAGTCGAACTATGGCTCCACTTTGAGTTCTACGTTGAACATGGAGAGTTGAGGCAGAGGAAATAGGAATGGACGATCAAACAACCACAGCAAATCTAGGCCCAGGCAATCTAAATCCAGAAATCCTAGAGGTACTCAGGACACAAGTTCCCAGAGCATAAAAGTTATTGAGTGCTGGAACTGTGGAAAAACTGGTCATTACAAGAACCAATGCAGAAGTCAGAAGAAAGAATACAAGACGAGGGCAAAGACAGAAGCAAATATTGCTTTCGAAAATGATGAGTTGTTGATCTGCTCTTTGGATAGCAAGCAGAAGTCTTGGTTCTTAGTCTCCAAAGCCTCATTTCATGCCACTTGCTATAGAGATTGCTTAGAGGAGTACACACCAGGTAATTTTGGTAAGGTGTGCCTTGGTAACAATCAACCTTGCGACATAACCAGCAAGGGAGTTGTGAAGATCAATATAAACGGGTCAGTATGGAAGCTGAAGGATGTCAGATATATTTCAGGCCTAAGAAAGAATTTGATATCAGTTGGTCAACTAGCAGATGAGGGATACATGACGAAATTCATTGGCAATGAATGGAAAGTTTCAAAGGGTGTACTAACGATTGCACGAGGTAAGAAAAGCGGAACTCTTTTTCTAACCTCCAATGCCTCCATGTCTATTTTAGTTGCTACAAGAAATGACAACAGCAACATCCAGCACCAATGACTCGGTCACATGGGCGAGAAGGGACTCAGGGTGATGCACTCAAAGGGAAAATTGAGTGGTCTATAGTCAGTGTAGATTGACATATGTGAGGATTTTATAGTCGGGAAACAGAAGAGGGTCAATTTCAAGATAAACACCCATGCCCCAAAAAAGAAGAGACTAGAACTAATCCACTCAAAATGTGTCAAGACACAACAGTAGAATACCGAGAATCCTCAGGTGGAGGAACTAGTGGAGCAGATCGTCACACCACCACCTCCTACTCCAGCTCCGGAGCTTAGGAGATCTACTCGGTCCCATGTACCAAACAAAAGGTATATTGATTACTTACTTCCTACAAATGAAGGAGAGCCTGAATGCTATGATGAAGCATGTTAGGTGGCAGATACGAACAAGTGGGAACACAGAACATGGGAACTAGCTGAGTTGTCCAAAGGCCTTCACAACAAGTGGGTGTACAAAATCAAAAAGAAGCATGACAACTCCAGAAGGTACAAGGCTCGGTTGGTAGTCAAAGACTTCGAACATAAAGAATGGATTGACTACACCGGCATCTTTGCACCAGTTGTGAAGCTGACAGCCATCAGATTAGTCAAAAGGAATCGAGCAGACAAGAAGGTGGTGACTATAGAGAAGCTAAAGTTGTGTTCAACTTCAGTTGGTCTTCATGCCTGAAGAAATATTTTGAGCACATCATTTATTCATGATACTAGTTGAGGAGGCGTCTCTGTCTCCAAGTGGGAGATTGTTGAGTTGGAAACATTTATCTCTATTTATCTCTCCATTTATCTTGATTGTAACTTCCCATTTAAATATCATCCCTATAAATAGAGAGCTAAGGAATGTAATATACACAAGTGAGAAGCTCAGAGAGCAGAGAGGAGAAAGAGAGGAGGAAGAGAGGGAGAGAGAGAGTGAGAATTGTAATTTTCTAGCAAATAGTGAATTTATGGTGTGTGCTCCATGGACGTAGGTCGATATTGACCGAACCACGTTAAATTTGTGGTGTCACATCTTTTTGGTTTCTCATAGGTTCCTAACAATTTTTTGGTTTGTATGCTCTAAATGTTTATCTTACGAGTGTACTCCTTGGTTTATTTGCCTTTGTATCTCTTGTATCCATGCATATATTGAGGCATTGCTTGAAATGAATTCCTATAATGATTCTTCCTCTAATTAAACTCAAACGTTATGTTTTAATATGCTTTGAGAAACCAAAAAGGAGAGGGGTTTTCGTCTTTCGCAAGGCCTCCCAATAACTTAAGGCAAGGTAAATTGAACATTTAATTTGAAAAAAAAAAATTCAATAAGCAATTAAAAATCCTCATATGGGATCACAAGGGTTTGTGTCTTTGCACACCTTTGAGGATCCTAGAAGAATTGTCTAATATTTAATGGTCTAGTATTTATATAAAATAGAAGAATATAAGTCTTGATCAATCGATTTCATAAGTAACCTCAAGTTAACCAAGTATTGTCTATCTGATGGTTGTGAAGGGGTGCTAATATATTCCCTTTGTACAGATGAACTCTTGAATCCAAGCTGACAACTCAGACCATTGACTCTCAATTTTGTTGGATCTAGGTTTAGCTTAAAAATCAATAAATTGGTAAAATATTAAATAGGTGTTCTAACCTCACATAACGTAAAAAAAAAAAAAAAATGGGTTAGTGATGATTCCATTGGACTATATTTTGACCTATTTCTCATCCATATGGATTGCCCACTCATTTGATTTCGGGTTCACCATCAGTCCAGGTGATTCAAAGATTTTTTACCGTCCCTTTGGGAGTTGGCCCTCTAGGACACAGTGACACACATGATAACATTGGGGATGACTATAAAGTTACATAGGGTATTTAGTACTATACTACATTAAAGATAGTTATAAGTATTTCAGGCAAGCTTGATCCCTAAAATGGAAAATACCATAATGAACCCAACACTAATATGCAAGTGCAGCATCTACTTGTGTTTGTCTAAAATAGAACCTTTAATATACCACCCGCGAAATTTTTTCAAAAGAAGTCTTTTCCAAAAAAAACTCAAATTTTAACTTACTTTTTCAAAGGAAATATTAATTTTATTTTCTATCAAAAAAATATTCCATCTAGTATTTTAATTACATTTATATATTCTTGTCTAATTAGTAATGTTTATTTCTTTTTAAAAAAAATTAAATTTAAACATGTTTCGTAATAACAAAATCTTGGGAGTCTGAGACCTATGAAGGGAAGGTATGTGTTGCCGAGGATAAAGCTCTACTTCACCTCAAATAGCCACATCAAATGAACAAATCCAAGTTAATACTGAAGGGGAAATGATGAAGGGAAGAAAGGGTAAGCTATATTCGGGAGAGATCATAAATTTGTAGAAGATGTAATACAAAGTTGTATTAAATTTTGTTCCTAAATATAACATAAAAATTTTCTTGAAAATAATACATTGTTAGCTCATAATTAATTTTTTATTCATTTCATTATTCCTATAATTTACACATTATGTTGAACCTAACGATACACATCACCTCGAATCCAATTGTATTTCATTATGAAGCTGAGATTACTATTGATTCGCATGCTCACCAGGACTGACACACCCTAATGACCCAATGCCTCTCTCTCTCTCTCTCTCTCTCTCTCTCTCTCTCTCTCTCTCTCTCTCTCTCTCTCTCTCTTATTATAAGGATTATAAACTTATGAGTAAATTTAATGTCCTTTTTCATTCACTTAATCACTAGGCATTCATGTGAGATCTTTTGTGACTTTTGTGCTTTCCTTTTAACATAATATCGAAAGATATAACTTGTAATAAACTTCTTACAGACACAACATGAGCTTAAATCAAAGGACAATAATCAGATTTTTGTGTACAATGTCAATAGTTATTAATGAGGGCACTAAATCAGAGACACTTACAAGGAGATAATAAAATCTTTATACCCCCGCCCCCCTCCCCCAAATATATAAAAATCAGATTAAAGGAGAAAAACATTCTATAAACATTTAGTTCATATATTGCTGACATATTATACTTACCCTTCTAGTTTCTAACATAAGCATCTTCAATTCCAAGCCATTTATGTTTCCTTTTTCAAACCAACAAAGTAGTCATCAAGCTAATAAATCACAATCTCATAAAGTTTAGGCTCCGATCATGACAACCTCATAAAATTTAGGCTCCGGTCATCAAACAGAATCCATTCAGCCTTGTCAATTCAATCTTTCATAACCTATTGTTTAACAGCAAGAATAAATGGTCCAAATGGTACAGTTCTTGGCTCTTAAAAAACATTGGAATCGGGATGCACTTGATTAACCCCGGATTGTTAGTATCTCAGCTCTAACAAGGTTAGGTAATCTTGGACCTCAATATTAGATAATTTATTTTCAGTATTTTAGTTAAGGAATTAATATTTTACCATGATAACATGGTTTACATGTGTATATATGTTGATTATAATACAATAAGACATTCACTTGTTAGTAAAATTTGGATCCAAGGAAATATATTTCAAAAATAGTCTACAAAGGTTGTGAAACTAATTCAACAAACCAAACAAACCCACTTGTTGGAGCAATCAATGACAAATGAGCAACACTCATGCCATTTGATAGATGGACAAAGCTCATATTACTCAATAGATGAACAATGATTGGGTCACATTATACATGGACAAAGTCCATACTACTTGATATATGATCAACAATGCTCATGTTACTTGACAACACCCATATATAACTAGACAAACAAGCAATGATCATATCCTTTGAAAGATTGGTCATGCCCATACTACTCAAGAAACAATGTTCACACCGTCTGATAGATGGGTCATTCCAATATTACTTTATAAATAAGCAATGCTCATGTAATTCAAAAAAGGTTAAAATGCGCATATTACACGATAGATAAGCAACGCCATATCACTTCACTTGTCAGTTGAGCTTTGCTCATAACACTGGACATGAGCTCCCTCTACAATTGCTAATGTCATAATGGATGAGTTCTACTTGTGCTAAGATGTAAGTTTTGTTTAAATTTGTACAAATAAATGAACTTTACAAAAATAAAAGTTGAGGCAAGAAAAACAAGTAGCTCGAAGAAATTCTTGTGTGGCCATAAAGAAGAAAGAAAAGCAAAAAAGAGAAAAGTTATGTTTGTCCATGCAAAAACAAAAAAAAGAAACAAAAAACAAAAACAAAAAAAGTTTTGGAAAGGAACAATGAAAATTCAGTTTGGCTTGCTTAATTGTCAATGCATTTGTAAAAAAAGCAAAAAAACAAAAAAACAAAAAACAGAAAAGAAACAATTCGACAAGCTACCAACTTGGCATCAAATTTAACTTTTTAACATTAAATCATTCATTTTATTCTTATTCTTAATTAAAATTAAAATAAAATGATCAAATGAATTTGAAATATAATTAAAATAAAAAATGCCCATAATACTAAAAAAAATTTAAAATTTAAAAGCCATTTACAAAATATTTTGACTATATTTCAATTGTCATGTACAATAAGATTTTTAATTAAAGTGAATTTTGAAATATAACAATTAAGGAATAATTATAATAATTTTTTTTTATATTATAATATTTTAAATTTATATTATTTTGTAATTTTATAATTTTAATTATATTTATAATTATTATTTGATTCAAGGACAAAAATAAGCGTTTGTTCAATCAGGTTTTTGACTTATTTTTAGTTCTATAATTATTAACTAAACAGATTATTAATTTTTTATTTTTGATTTTTATTTCTAATATTTATTTTTAATTTTTATAATTTTTAAGAGTGACATGTTCCTTAAATTTTAGGTCTTGTGGAACCGTTTCGCTGGAAGCTTTATAAGCGCCAGCCCGCTGTTGGTTTGATTGATGTTGCCAGCCTGATTGGGGTCTTGGCCCAAGCCTTAAAGGCTGGATTTTGGGTGGGCTTAGGTTTATTTAATCGGTTTAGTTTGTTTGGGCTTGTGGGCCTGGTTGGTTCTTAATGTTTGGATTTGCTTGGGTTTATGTGCTTGGGTTAGGGCGTAGGTACTGGGCTTGGGGTGTGGATTATTTGGGCTGACGGCACTTGATTTTTACGGAGGCCCTGGGTGTAGGCTGGCCTAGCAAGGCCACCAGCCACGAGAGAGAACAGTTACGACGATACGTGGTAGTCCTGGTGACGACCACGTGTCACCATGACCCAACTTTTCTTTTAAATTAACAATTGAAGTAAATTTAAAAAATAAATAAATAAATAAATAAAGTATGAAGAGGCTGAAATTTTTGTTTTTGATATTTTATTTGTATTTGTCACAATTCCTAAAGAAGTGTATGAAATTGCGAGAGATGATAATAATAAAGGTTTGATGGAGTCATCACTAGCCCGTTATAGTTTACCTAACTAATACTCGATGATTGATTTCTAGACTAATCTTAAGACCAAAAAACTAGTAGTTTTAGTCTGCTTTTATCAAAACTTGAATCAAAAGTTTAGTTATGTGAGGAAAAGATATTAGCACTCCCTACACACATGTTCTACGAACGATACATAATTAACTATAAATTGTCTCTAATTGAATTGAATGATTCTTAATTAACTCCTTAATAAACAAAATAAATATTAAAATATTAGAAGAAAATGTAAGAAAGAGTATAATTTAGGAAATAAGACTTCCTAAAAAGGGAATCTTATTGGATAAACTCCACCAATACTAATATAAGTGAGGTCTAAAACACCCCTTACCCTTAGTTTAATTATTTAGACGTGCACACACATTAAATAATATATATATATATATATATATACATAACATTATCAAAAAAATAATCAAACTCAAGCAAAAAGAGTTTTTAAAACATTCTTAGGTTTCCAACATTTTTGAAGAATATTTCTAAAATTTTCTAGTTTTTTTTTTTTTCTTTTTTGCAATTTTTCGAGATTTGTTTTAGGAATTTTCCCCATTTTATTTATTTTTTGTACTTTATTTTTCTATTTTTTTTTTGTTATTTGAGTCAAAATGACTCTAATTTTATTTATTTTTCTCATATAAAAAAAATCCTAATTTTTCTACTATTTTTAAAATTTTTTAAAATTAAAAATTCACTTTTGAATTTTAAAATAATTCGGCAGCCCCAAAAAGAGTCAAACCGGTCAACTAGTTTGAACCAAGGTCAACGGGGCAACTCAGGTTGACTCACGTCGATCAGGCTAAGCTGATTTAGGGAGAGGGTCATCACGTGTCAATCGACGCTAGCAACATGTGCCATAGAAAATTTTAGTTATTTTATTTTATTCTAACTTTTTAAGTTACTATGATAGGGTGATGTTATCATGACATCATGTGGATGACGTCACCCGTCACACGGAAAAATGTAATAGGCGATGAGATTTTGACATGGATTGCTGACGTTGCAACGATCTGATTGTTCAAATAAAACACATATTAGATTGTCATGATCGCGCCATGTCGCTCACCAAATGTGCAGTCTTGGTTATGCCATGTGTCATCCTCTGTATACTGACACATGTCCCACTATTTTTTATTTAAAAAAAATATATATGTATTTTCTTTTCTTTTCTTTTTCCCATTCTCTCATTATTCCTCTCTCTCTCTCTCTCTCTCTCTCTCTCTTGCTACTCGTCTCCCTTTCGAAACCTCACTTCATCTCTCTTCGCATCTCTCCCACTCGCAGACCTCTCTCTCTCTCTGCTCCCTCTCTCTCTCTTTGGACCCCCTATCTCACTCCTCTCTATCTCGTCCTCTAAAAGCTTTCTCATATCTCTCTTTCAATCTCTTTCTTTCTTCTTTTTCTTTCAATTTCTTTCTTTATTTTCTTAATCTCACTGTGTCTCTTCACATTATTGCAGGTTTTTGTTAAATGACATTGGACTTTCAAATTGAAGCTCAAATCATCAAATGGTAAAACCCCAATCCCCCTTTCTTCTCCATTTCTTTTTACTCAATCCCTACTTTAATTTTTCTTAATTCAACTTAATTTTTTCCTTGTGAATTTCTATGGCAATATTTTAGGAATTTTCATGCCTTTTTTCTTGTGAACCAAATGGCAATTTAGGGTTAACTAGAGTTGGGTTTTTAAACAAGGTTAGCTACGTTTTGGCTAGATTTTGTATATTGGGTTGTAGGTTTTGGGCTTTGTTGACCTTATAGGTCATATCCCGTTTTGATAATGACAAATATCTTTGTATCTTACCCATGCCCTAAGTTTGTGTGCAGGTTCATTCTTACATGAGATGGCTAAGTCTTATATCATATGATGGCATATGGAAATACAAGGGAAATGAAGACCAAATTGTTTTCATTTGTATTTAATTTTGAGACTGTAATAATCATGGGCTGTAATAATTAATGCATTGCATGCACGATAGGCTAATATAAGCTCAATGACCATAGATTGACTTAGGTCCCTTAACATCACTTGAAAAATCCCTTTTAACTCACAAGTCATATCTATGCAAATAGCAGTGAAATTTAAGCAAAATCAGGACTTACCTTATATTTTGAAAGAGCTTCGGCCAACCGACCTTAGCGCGTTAAAAACGCCTCGATCGACTGAATAGGTTAAAAGTCTATAAGTTGATTTGGCTCGAGCGATCAGTCCAAAATGAACATACTGTTCACGGTCGATCAAACATAAAAGTGGACACTTGTTACCTTCCCTAGCTGCCAGAACTATAAGGTCAAAATCACCTTGGGGGACCGAATTATGAAATTCGGAAGACCAAACCGTTTACCGAGTGACCGAACCTCGAGCGTTTGGAAAATCGCCTTGGCCCAGCTACCCGGACTCATCCTTGGGCACTCGAAGTCAAAAGTTAACTTTTCTATCTATGTCTATTCAAGCGACTGGCCCTAAGGACTGGGTGACTGAAACTCTCGGGTTGTGCCATATTTTAACTGCAGTAATTAGGGTAAAAACTATAATTAAACTTTTTCAAAAATTCCCTTTATGTCCCAACGGTTATATTTGTCCCAACGGTTATATTTTTATCACAAGCTATATATATATATATACCTTCATTTGAAAAAATTAGGGAGTGATTAAGACTTTGATTATAAAAAATATCCTCTAAAATTCTTTGAGCCTTTTCACATACAAGCTTACATACTCCACCCTTACTCATTCCTTTTGCAAAAAGGTCTTTAGTAAGAGTATCTTGAGAAAACCTACACTGTTACTACGTGCTTACACTCTCATATACTTGGATTGCTTTTTGTTTTTAGTGAGAGTAAGTCAAAAAGTTTTCCCTGGTGATTTAATCCATAAATTTATTTTGGGAAAACTTTCTTAAGCTAGTGAGTCTTTGTATTCGTGTTGCAATACTCAAGTGCTTGTCTTGTGTTGTGAAGAAAATATTTTCGACAAGCTGGTTTTCAATATATCATGTGCTTATCTTTTGAAAAACATTTACGAGTTTTTTGCTTGGGTATTTTAGATCTTTGATATTGAATATTGTGATTGATATTGTTATTTTGAATCAAAGATCCCTACGCACACACTCTCACACTGTGATTGCTATACTTGCATTATCTTGAGCGTAGTTATATAATCTTCATTGAGCTTATAATATCCTATCATATTGAAATGCATTGTTTATACTGGTACAAATCTTCTTATTGGAGAAGAACATATATTGTGCATGAAATTTGTGTCTCATTATCTGTTGTATTTCAGGTGTGGCCTGAAGGGGTGTTAATCTTGCCCGTAAAGATTGGCTGTAAAGGTTGAGGTTAGCCCTAGTAAGTTGACCTAGTATTGTATACGATGTTGTTCTACTTGTTAAGTGAGCTTTAGTGGAATCCTTAGGCGTGCAAACTAGAGGCTAAGACGTAGGCACTTTTGTCAAACCTCGATAACACATCTAGTGTCATTTTTATTTTATTCGCTTTACTATACTGTGCATGTTTGTTTAGTTTATTTGGAGCAAATTAATTACAACTTTATTTATTGGCTTACTTCTTTTACATTCTAGATTGGCCCTAGGGTTTGTGAAATACTGCTGCTAATTAATCGACTTAGGAATTTTTTTTTTAAATATCCAATTCACCCCCCCTCTCGGTCTTGGGATTATAGTAAAGTCAATAATTGGTATCGGAGCCTAGTTGCTTAGACTTTATCTTTTTTTTCTGCAAAAATATCAAAATGGCTTATAATACTTTAACCCCTTTTCCTGAGGGAACCTCGTCCATACATCCTCCTATTTTCAGTGATGTGAACTACACTTTCTGGAAACAAAGGATGCATATTTACCTTCAAAATATTGATTAGAAGGTGTGGAGAGTTGTCCCTAAAGGAAATTATATTCCTATGAAAATTGAAGAAGATGTTAGAGTACCTAAGACTGAGGATGAATACACAGATGAGGATATGAAAGTTGTCAGTATAAATGCAACTGCATTGACTAATTTATATTGGGAACTTGATGTGGATGAATTCAACAAGGTTATGTCATGCGCAACTGCAAAGGAAATTTGGGATAAAATAGATGTTACTTATGAGGGCACTAGAGATGTTAAGGATAGTAGAATTGACATGTTGACTAGTGAATATGACGCATTCAGAATGAATCCTAGTGAATCCATGCAGAGCATGTACACTCGTTTCACTCACATCATTAACTCACTACATGCATTAGGCAAGACATATCTCACATATGAAATGATTAGGAAAATTCTTAGGGGATTGCCACCTGTTTGGGAAGTAAAGGCTACTGCTATAGCTGAGGGTAGAAACTTAAAGGCAATGTCCCTAGATGAACTAATAGTGTCACTCATCACATACGAGTTATCTATTAATGAGAGGTTAAATGAACAAAATAAAATAAAGAAAGTGATTGCTTTAAAAACATCCATTAACACCTTTAGTGAATGTAGTGAACCAGATTTAGGAGATGACATGGCTATACTTACTAGAAAATTCAATAGGTTCTTCAAAAAGAATAGCAAGCCATATAGAAAGTTCAGAGATTCAGTATCTGAAAAGGGAGAATTAAGCAAAATAAAGGAAAAATAAAATGCTCCCACATGCAACAACTGTAACAAAGTCAGGCATATTAAACCAAATTGTTTGTTGCTGAAAAAGGAATCAAAGAAAAAGAAGAAAGCAATGAAAGTCGGCACATTGTGAGACAAACAAAATAGCAGTGATTCAAACACTGACGATAGTGACTTTGAGGTTGCTAACTTGTGCCTGATGGCACACGATGATAAGGTACTATCATCCTGCTCTTTATCTTCTTATTATTATAATGATGATTCTTATCCTGATAGCAAGCCTACGTATAAAAAACTACAGTGGGAATATATTCACGTTTGTAAATCACTTGAAAAGATGACCAAGAAAAATATTGATTTAGAAAATAAATGCAAAAATTGGTCAAAGCTTTTTGAAATGGGAAAATTTGTTCACTTTACTTGGCAAGAAGAAACGAATTTGAAAATGGCTGAGCTTGAAAATAAATTGGAGGATAGCTCCAAAATTGTCTACAAATTTACAGTAGGCCAAAACAATTTTGAAAAACTTCTTAGGGCCCAAATAAATTCGCTTCGTAAAGAAGGTATCACATTTAATGGAATTGAAAATGTAAGGCGAAATGATCTTTATTTGGGATATTTTACTCGTAAATCAACAAATAGGTCATATTCAATTTGACTATCCTTTTAGAAATAAAAATTTGAAAATTAAGAAAGTATGGAGAGTCAAAGGTGAAACAAGTACTAACCATTTTGGAACCAACAGAATTTAGGGACCAACATTATTTACTGAAATATTTTTGTAGGTGTGCTTAAGATCGTCCTCATCTAAGGACAAGTGGTATATGGATAGCAGTTGTCCACGGCATATGATTGGAGATAAGGCCAAGTTCGCATCCATTACTCCCAACGAAGGAGGGTTCGTGACATTCAAGGACAACGCAAAGGGCAGAATCATCAGAGTAGGTAAGGTTGGTAAGGAACCTTCCCTCGTTATCGATAATGTCTTATTAGTTGATGGCTTAAAACATAACCATCTGAGTATAAGTCAATTGTGTAATAAAGGTTGTAGGGTGTCCTTTGAAAATGAAAAATGCATTGTTAAGAATAAATCTGATAACAAAATTCTTTTTATTACTGATCGTCACAAAAATGTCTACACCACTAGTTTTGATAACTTAGCTTCACAATATGTAACATGTTTTTCAACAGTAAATGAAGTTAGTTGGTTGTGGCATAGGCGTCTAGGGCATGCTAGCATGGATCTTCTGTCAAAACTTGTGAAAAAGGACTTAGTTAAAGGCTTACCAAAAACACCTTTTGTGAAAAATAAAATTTGTGATGCATGTCAAATGGGTAAGCAAACGAGGTCTAGTTTCAAGAAAAATGTTAGCTTTGGTGCAATCCCAAGAGGGGGGGTGAATTGGGTATTTAAAAATTATCACCTAGGTTAAACCAGATAAGCACTATTACTTAACCTAGGGTCTGTCTATGCAAATGTAAATCTAATCATTTACAATATAACATACACGTGCAGTAAGTAAATTGCGGAAATGTAAAGAACATGCACGATATGTTATCGGGGTTCGGCCAACTGTGCCTACGTCCCCGCCTCTAGCTCGCAAGCAGGAGGATTCCACTAACAGCTCACTTAAGGGTGGAGCGGCACCGTTTACAACCAGGTCAAATTAACACAGGGCTGACCTCAACCTTAACCAGGTCAATTACCTCAACCTACACGCCTTAACAGGACGACGCACCTAGCTTTCCTAACCGGGTCTAAGCCAATCCGGGACTATTCCAGGGCTAGTCTCCCTCTTCAGGCCCGTGCCTGGAAATACAACCAAAGTGTATAAAATTTGTACACGGAAATATGCTTCTAGAAAAGCAGATGTGTGCACCAATACAGCTCAATCAATAAAGCAAGCACGAATGATATGTAGATATGCTCAGTGCTCTAATGTGTGCTAAACACTCAATCAAATATGATAATCAATCAAGATATAGAGTGTGTATCTAAGAAAGATTTGAAACACAATATTCGAATATCACAAAATTAGATCAGGGTTTCAAATATGCTAAGCAAGATAGATCAAACAAACTCAATATGATATTTCAATTTCTAAAGCACAATGGAGTTGTTTGAAAGATTAGCTTTTCACAAAAGGATTTTGCACACAAAATCTAGGTTTAGGTATCTTGCAACAACAATGCAAGAACCACAACCCTCAAAGTCTTCCCATACAAGATTTATCAAGTGAAATCCGTGGAAGAACTTTAGGCTATACTCTCAAATAAAATCAATCAAACTTTATACTAAAAGAGAGTATTAGCTAGAAAGATTATACACTATAGCCTTATAGAAATACTCACAATGCTTAGAGAAATAAAGATTGAAGAGTATGTGAGTGTTTGCAAGAAGTTTTTGGCTAATATAGGGTTTTAAGAGTTGAGAGAGTTTTGCCCTAATCAAGTTTGCTAATCCTTGCTAATAATGATAAATGAATGGGTATATATAGGCAAGGAGGTATTTTTGACCGTTGGGGACCTATTGGGCATTATTAAGAAAGTTTTAAATCATTTTAAAATAATTAACCCTATTTAAAATATATTTATCCACGGTAAAAATCAGGGCAACTCGAGAGGTCCGGTCGACCAAAAATGTTTCGGTCGACCAGGACTCAATTGGCTCGGTCGACCAGGGGACTTTTGAACTGAAAGGCTCGGTCGACCGGAGAGGGCGATTTGCCAATTTTCCGAGTTTCGGTCGACCAGGGCATTTTGAACTACCTGGTTTCCGAGTTTCGGTCGACCAGGCCAATTTTCCGAGTTTCCGAGTTTCGGTCGACCAGACCGCTGAAAATTCACCTGAGGACCTTCCGGTCGACCAGGTAGTTGTAGTATAAAAGCTCTCGGTCGAACGAATGGTCAAATGTTGATTCAGGAGGGTTTCGGTCGACCAGGGCATTTTGAACTATAAGTTTCGGTCGACCAAGTGGTCAAAATTTGACCCAGGGAGGTTTCGGTCGACCAGGGCTTCTTGAACTACATGTTTCGGTCGACCGGGGCGAGTTTCGGTCGACCGTGGTGAAGGCTCGGTCGACCGGGAGGTCAAAAAGTTGACTCCCACGTGGTTCGGTCGACCGGGGTCAAATGAACTGAAAGGGCTCGGTCGACCGGCCCCCTACTTTTCTGCACAGACACTATTCAGTGTTTTGGCCATAACTTTTGCTATACAACTCCAAATTGGATTTTCTTGATACCAATAGAAAGGTAAGAGAAAATTACACAACTTTCATGTTGAACACATTTTAAGATAATGACTTTTGTACTGAGAAAAATGTCCATCAATGAGACGGAAGAAACATGAAAGGAGTTTTTCTCTTACGGACACGTTTCAGTGTTTTGGCCATAACTTTTTCTATGTAACTCCAATTTGGACGTTCTTGATATCAAACTCAAGCTATGGTAAAATTCCACAATTTTCATTTTGAACATGATTTGATGTGACATCCAATTGAGTAAGAAAATTGTTCATTTCTAACATTTGGTCGACTAGCCGGTTGACCGACCCCTTTGAAAATTTTAGTTTTTGCCTTCTTTTAACTTTAAAACCATTTAAAAACCTTTGTATAAGTTAGGCATTTTATGACAAAAGTTTTTCATGTTATTTGGAGGTCCTATGGTCAATCTAAGGTCAGTTTGAGCATACCTACCTATCATGCATGATGCAAATTATTACAAGCCATATGAGTGCACAGTCCATAATAAAATTACATCCCAGAATGAAGAAACTGAAAAATAAATACAAATGTAGCACAAGATTCTTCATTCATCGGCACGAACACCGCACGCCATCATAATAAGTCTTTTAGTCCCGAAGCGCGCACAAGGTGATCCTGCATACAATTCTCAGTACAACCATTAGAACCAAGAGTATTTGTCATAATCAAAATTGGGTGTGACCAATCAAGTCAACAAAAAATAAAATCATATCCATTACTAGGCCACTTGAAATGCTGCACTTAAACTTATTCGGTCCTAATCAAATTCACAGTTTAGGAGGAAAATTATATGCATTTGTAATTATAGATGATTATTCCAAATTCACATGGCTACTACTTCTTTCGCATAAAGATGAATCATGTGAACAATTTACTAGACTTTGTAGAAGAATTCAAAATGAAAAGGGCTATAAAATTACACACATTGGAAGTGATAGGAAATTGAATTAAAAAATGATGGCATAGAGAATTGTTGATTAACGTGTAATCCCAAGAGGGGGGGGTGAATTGGGTATTTAAAAAAAATTCTAAGGCACTTAGTTATCTCTTACACCCTTCTTATAAATTTACCAATAAATTCTTATTACTCAATTACTTAAGTGCAAGACTATCCTATCTATGCATGCAATATACACAAATTAAATGTAATGCTGAAAATAAAGAGTGAAGGGAAGAGAGAAGACAAACACAGTTTTATGAGGTTCAGCCGACTTGGCCTACATCCTCGCCTTGAGCAACCACTCAAGGATTCACTAAAACCCTGCTCCTTAAAGTGGGACGGAGCTTCCCGTACAATCCGCTGCTTACAAGAGGCACAACTTCCTCCTACTCCGCTGCTTACAAGAGATACAGCTCTCCCCTCATACATCAGTTCACACCCCGAACCGTGTATACAATAAAATTTGGAAAATACACTCAAAACAATGCGTCTAACAAAAGCTTGTGAGTACAATTCAAATTCCTAGCACATTAATATATGATATAACTTGAAGCTCATGAATGTATGAAAAACAATACAATCGTTTGATGTATGATATGTGTCAACACACAAATTCGTATTTAATCAAAACCCCCAAGTAAAAATATATTTGAAATGCCTTGGAGTTAACTAGGGTTCTTGGTTCACCTTGTAAAGATGCAAAAATATGTTTGAAGTGAACTCGTTAACAAAATCTTTGTCTTGAATACAAACTCAATCAAAATCACAAAGCTTTATTTCATGTATTCAATCACAAACTAAGAATATTTATTTTCAGAAAATATCCCTCAATTAAATGTATAGTTCTAAGTACCAAGGATATTTAATCAAGTAGTAATATAACTAAAATATATATACTTTAGAAAATACACACTTGAATCAAAAAATCAATCTAGCAAGTTAAATAAGTTTTCTCAAGTAATGATCTTCTCAAAAGTATATTTTATATGAATAGGCACACTCAAGATCAAAACTTTTCAATACTTAGTCAAGATCAAGCAATGAGATGAGATGAAAAGTCACAACACTAATAACTTGAAAGATCAAACCTCAATACTATATTGAAGTCCAGTAGAGTAGACAAGTTCCCTTTGAAAATCTGATTTGATTTGCCCAAGCTTGAAGATTTTAGATTGATGTATAGGCAATCGTATAACACTTTTCAATGATCTTGCAACAAGGTGTGTTCTTCTCTTTCTTGTGTTTCTAACTTGTGTTCTAGGGTTTAGATATTCATAATATATAGTATATTACCTTTAGGATTGATCTCAGCCATTGGATAAATAAGATAGCTCGAGAGTCTTTTTAATAAAAAACTGATTTTTAGGCTTTCCCGCGAGTTTAGCCAACCAAACTCGACTTCAGGCTCCCGAAGTGGCAACTTTAGGCGCCTACCTCTACTAAGTTCTGTCTTTCCCATTTAATTCTTTAGGCTATTGAACTTAATCTTCAGGCTACTGAAGAAATTCTTCAGGCGCTTGAGGTTAACTTCAGGCTACCAAAGTCCCCTCCTTTTTTTATTTCCTTTTTCTAATTAAAAAAATGTTTTGCTCTTTTTCTTAGGCCTTTTATAAAACATATATTTCATGATTTTCCAAACATTTCTAGGTCCATGAAGATTCCCTAATGATGTACATGAAATGCATGAATCCTAAAAATCATTCTAAGTTATGAGCCTCAAATTAAATCATACGAAAATGTAAGTACATGAGATCTAAATACCCATTTCCCAAAATATTCCTAAACTTTGCCGCTTGCATCTTGATTCTTATACTCTTTGAGTTCCATGGTACTTTCTAAAATGTATAAGCCTTACTTTATGGCATCCATGACTCGTTATCTTTCCGTGCATGCTCAGTGTAAGTCCTATTCACAAACTCAATGCACCGATCAAATATCAAGTGATTTGTCATTTTTAAAATAGGATTGAACTCGTAGAGTCAACAAGAATTACTGTGACTTAGAGGGTATATCTCATAATTTCTCTATGCCTAGGACCCCATAGCAAAATGGTGTTGTTGAAATAAAGAATAGGTCCTTACAAGAAATGGGTAGAACAATGCTTAATGAACATAAATTACCTAAATATTTTTGGGCTGAAGCAGTGAGCACTGCTTGTTATGTAATAAGCAGAGTATTAATCAGACCCTCTCTTAATAAAACTCCCTATGAATTATGGAATGGCCATAGACCAAACATATCTTATTTTCATGTCTTTGGTTGTAAATGCTTTATACTTAGGGATAATGAGCACCTAGGAAAGTTTGACTCAAAATTTGATGAAGAAATTTTTCTAGGTTATTCTCTTAACAACCAGACTTACAGAGTATTTAATAAAAGAACATTAACTATTATTGAATCCATCCATGTTGTCTTTGATGAGTCTAATCCTTTTTCCAAAAGAGACGATGAAGATGATATTGAAATTAGAAAAGGATTAAAGAAGCTCTCCATTGAAAATAATGTGGATAAAAATTCAGAGATTAATGAAAAATCAATTGAAGATAATAAATTTGAAAATGAGGTTCAAGAACTTCCTAGAGACTGGAAATTTATTACGAACCATTCCTTAGATCAAATCATAGGTGAACCCTCACGTGGTGTTGCCACACGATCTTCCTTAAGAAACCTAGTTAGTCATTTTGCATTTTTATCTCAAGAAGAACCTAAAAATATTAAGGAAGCAATAGAGGATGAATCATGAGTAATGTCTATACAGGAAGAGCTAAATCAATGAAAGAAGCAAATTTTGGACCCTAGTTCCTAGACCTGACGATCATACTATTATTGGAACCAAATGGGTTTATAGAAACCAAAAGGACGAAAATGGTGTAGTAACTAGAAACAAAGCTAAGTTAGTGGCTCAGGGGTATAATTAGGAGGAAGGAATAGACTTGAAACATATGCTCCCGTGGCTAGGATGGAAGCCAATAGCATGTTACTTGCATATGTCACTTTTAATAATTTTAAATTATATCAAATGGATGCCAAAAATGCATTTTTAAATGGATATATAAATGAGGAAGTCTATGTAGAACAACCACCTAGATTTGAAAACTATAAATATCCTAATCATGTATATCGGTTGTCTGAAGTCTTGTATGGATTGAAAAAAGCTCCTAGAGCTTGGTATAAGAGGTTTAGTGGTTTTCTTCTAGAAAATGGTTTTACTAGAGGTAAGATTGGTACTACACTTTTCATTAAATCTAAAAATGATCATATGCTCCTTGTACAAGTATATGTTGATAATATTATCTTTGGAGCTACACATGATGAATTGTGTAATGAGTTTTCCAAATGCATGCAAAACGAATCTGAAATGAGCAAGATGGGTGAACTAAGCTTCTTCCTAGGATTCCAGATTAAACAAGTCAAACATGGGACTTTCATATGCCAATCAAAATATGTTAGGGACTTGCTCAATAAATTTAATATGAAGGATGGTAAAATTCTAGGAACTCCTATGAGCTCTTCCACTAAACTTGACAAAGATGAGTAAGGTATCCCTGTTGATGTCAAATTTTATCATGACATGATTGGTAGTCTCTTGTTTCTTATAGCTAGCAGCCCTGACATTATGTTTAGTATTTGTATGTGTGCAAGATTTTAGGCTGCACCTAAGGAGTCTCACTTGTTAGTAGTTAAGAGGATACTTAGGTACCTTCTTAGGACTATTGAGTTAGGATTATGGTACCCTAAGAATACTTCATTTGAGAATATTAGTTACACAGATGCTGACTTTGTTGGTAGTTAAGTAGATTGAAAAAACACTAGTGGCACTTGTCATTACTTAGGACAATCTCTAGTTTCTTGGTTCTCCAAGAAATAGAACTTAATTGCCTCATCGACAGCCGAAACTGAATATATTGCGGCTGGAAGTTGTTGTGCTCAAGCGCTTTATATGAAGCAACAACTTATGGATTCTGGTTTGCACTATGACACGGTTCCAATCAAATGTGATAACACTACTACAATCAATATATCAAAGAATCTCATCTCACATTCACGAACCAAACACATTGAATTTAGACATCATTTTATTCGTGATCATGTGCAAAAAGGGGATATGACACTTGAGTGTGTGTGCACAACTGATTAGTAGGATGATATATTCACAAAACCTCTTTAGGAGGATAGATTTTTACATATTAGACGTGAATTAGGTCTAATGCATAGTAGAGATGCCACCTAGAAGTATGATTAAATGCATAAACTGAGGGGGAGCCACTTAACTTGGAAAACTACGAATCTGAAAATTTAAACATTCTCTTACATCAATCATTACCATACTTCATACTTTGTGAGATTACTTTTTCTATTCACTTTGTACTCCATGACTATGCTATATTTTGGATGTTGAAAGTAATACTTATTATATAAATTGTTTTCATCTTACTAGACTACTTGAGTTGATTGATGTGAATTATTGTAAACTATTTGTTGAAATCAATCAGGTCGTTGATATATAGATATTTTTTTTTGGAAATGCTCCACTTTCAAAAGGCACACCCCCAAAATTTCTAAAAGTTTTCCCAAAACTATGTCTTGTGTTTGAATGACTATTACCCACTAGATGCCTATATGCTTCAAGCCTTTCTACCTTAGCCCTTTTGCTGATGCCAAAAGAGGGCAAAATAGGCAAAATAAGGTAAAAAATTTAATTGCATTGTATGATTAATTATGTATGTCTTCCTTTCCTTATATGCTGGCGCTTTAAAATTCCTTTATGCATATTCTCAAAAGAGGCGAGGTGGGGGGGGGTGCTTTCATGGCTATACCCACTTTTGCATGAAGTATTTGTCATCATCAAAAAGGAGGAGAATGTTGACCTTATAGGTCATATCCCATTTTGATAATGATAAATATTTTTATATCTTACCTGTCTTGAGTTTGTGTGCAGGTTCATTCTTGCATGAGATGGCTAATTCTTACATCATATGGTGGCATATGGAGATACAAGGGAAATTTAGACCAAATTTTTTTTATTTGTATTTAATGTTTAATTTAATTTTGGGTCTGTAATAATCATGGACTATAATAATTAATGCATTGCATGCATGATAGGTAATATGAGCTTAATGACCATGGATCGACCTTAGGTCCCTTAACATCACTTGAAAAATCCCTTTTAACTAACAAGTCATATCTAAGCAAATAGGGGTGAAATTAAAGAAAAATTAGGACCAACCATTTTGAAAGGGCTTCGGCTGATCGAACTTAGTGCGTTAAAAATGCCTTGGCCGACCAAGTAGGTAAAAAGTCAATAAGTTGACTTGGCTCGGGCGACATGTCCAAAATGAACATACTATTCACGATCGACAGAACATAAAAGTGCACACTTTTTACCTTCCCCCGCCGCCCGAACTCTAAGCTCAAAATCACCCTAGGTGATCGAATTATGAAGTTCGGCAGACTAAACTGTTCATCAGGCAACTGAACCTTGAGCGTTTAAAAAATCACCTTGGCCTAGCCACCCAGACTCATTCTCAGGCATCCGAAGTCAAAAAGTTAACTTTTTTATCTGTGTCTGTTCGGGCGACCGGCCCTAAGGACCAAGCAATCAAAACTGTTAGCTTTATTGTAATTCCAAGAGGGGGGTGAATTGGTATTTTAAAATTTTTCTCTCCTAACTCATATATCCAGCACTAGTATTACACAACCCTAGGGTCAATCTAAAGCAAATAATTAAATGAATCAATAAATGCAGCTGAAATTAAATTGCATAAATAAATTATTCAAGCATGCACAGTAAATCAAGTAGGACACCAAATATGTTATCGAGGCTCGGAAAATGTGCCTATGTCCCCACCTTGGCTCAAAAGCACAAGGATTCCACTACGACTCACTTAACGGGTGGAGTGGCACCTAATACAACCAGGTCAATTAAAGGGGCTGATCTCAACCTATACAATCACTCCGAGCTATATTATCACCCATTCAGACCACGCCAAGAATACAGCAGATTCACAATACATTTTGCGTAAAAAATATATGCTTCTCAAGCAAGCATATTTGTACCAATATAATCAACACTCTATAGTATGATAGGATATGATAAGCTCAATGTAGTCTTAATATCTACTCTAAAATATAATGCTAATATACAAATCAGAATGTGAGAGTGTATATGTTAGGGTCTTTGGGTCAAAATAATAATATCATACACAAGATGCAGCAACAAAGATCTTTAGTACTCAAGAAAATATCTCAAAAATAAGCACAAAAGATATTTGAAATTGGTTTGCAAAAATTATTTCACAGACAAAATACAATACAACCTCTTGAGTATTGCAATGATGATGCAAAACTCACAAGCTCTAAGGAGTTTTCCTAAGGAAGACTTATTGATAAAGTCTTCAAGAAAAACTCTAAGCTTACTCTCAAACGAAATCAAGTGGAACAAAGAGAGTGTGAGCCTAATGAGACAATCACAAGAACACTCTTACTAAACGATTTTTGCAATATGGATGAGCAAGAATGGGAGTAGGAAGTGTGAATATGAGAAATGGGATTTTTGAATTTTAGAGAGAATTTGCTAATTGTATTTTGCTAATTGAGTACTAATCCATGCAAATGAGGGGGTATATATAGACGCCCCAAGAATTATAACCGTTTGGGACCTATTTAGTATTTTTGAAAAATTTTAAATAGGGTTACTAAAAATTAACCTCGTTTTATTCTCAGTAAAATTTGAGTAACCCGAGAGGGTTGGTCGACCACTTTTGAGGTTTGGTCGACCAGTTTGCTCAGTTCGGTCAACCAGGGTGTTTTTGAAATTGATGAGATGGTCAACCAGACTTGAGGTGATTTCAGAACCTCTAAGGTTTAGTCGATCGAGTTAAGTTCGGTTGACCGAAGTTAAAAGTCGGTCGACCAAGCCATTTTACAACTAGGAGTTTGGTTAACCAGAGCGTTGGGATTTCCCACGTGCCAGTTCAGTTGACTAGGGCGTTGCAGTTCATTTTAGAAATGGTCGACCAGCTGGTCAACTTTTTGACCCTAAAGAGGGTCGGTCAACTGAAGTGCTTAGTGTATTTTGGTTCGGTTGACCAACCATATAAAATTTTCAATTTTGGTCTTATTTTTCTTTTGAAATCACCCCTATTCTTCATGATAATTATTTTTAAGATATGTGGGGGCTTTTCAGGAAATATATTTGAACCTATGGTCAGTCGAAGGTCTTTGAGCTTATCTGTCCTATCATGCATGCAATGCATTAATTATTATAAACCTTTCCTACTTAACTATTATAGACCCAAATTAAACTTAATTAGATTTCAATAAATAACTATTCTGCATCTTTATTCTTCAAGACACCTCATGCCATCATATAATCTTTCCAATATGAACCGGCACACAAACTTGATAGACATTAAATACTTGAGTATCTTTCATAATAAAAATAGGGTATGACCTGTAAGGTCAACATTCTCCCCTTTTTGATAATAACAAATACATCATGCAAAAGTGGGTAAGGCCAAGAAGGCTCCCCCCGACAATATGCATTATGAGAATTTTAAATATTTGAAAAATTCAAAATTCTCCCCCTTTTTGATGATGACAAATACATCATGCAAAAGTGGGTACAACTAAGAAGGATTCCCCTAACAATATGCATTATGAGAACTTTAAATATTTGAAAAAAATTCAACTATTTTCCTAAGGTATCCAAATTTTCCTTACTTCTCCCCCTTTTGGCAACAACAAAAAGGGCCATTATAAATTTAAGATATATAGGTAAGGCATTGAATATGAATCATTTAAAAACAAGATATGATTTAGAAGATTGTTAGAAATTTCAGCAGCGTGCCATTTGAAAATAGAGCATTTCCCAAAAATATCTGTATAGAAATGACCTGATTGAGTTTTAAATTTAACAATTTATCTATAACTAACAACTCAAACAATCCAATATGAATCAAGAACATAAAACATAAATATAACTATCAACATGAAAGAAATATGATAGTCATGCATTGCACCACACAAACAAACTCACAAGGAATAAAGCAAATATGGATTTAAAGTTCAAAGTCGTAAGTTTTCTATGTTAAGAAGCTCCCCCTAAGTTTGTGCACTCTATCAAAAATCTAGGAGGCATCTCTACTATGCATTAGACCTAACTCTCGTATAATCTGTATGAACCTATCTTCCTGAAGAGGTTTGGTGAAAATATCAGCTCACTACTCATTTGTGCACACAAACTCAAGTGCCACATCTCCTTTCTGCACATGATCACAAATGAAGTGATGTCTAATCTCAATATGCTTGGTTCATGAGTGTGAGATAGGATTTTTACATATGTTGATTGCACTAGTATTATCACATTTAATTGGAATCGTATCATTGTGCAATCCAAAATCCATAAGTTGTTATTTCATATAAAGGGTTTGAGCACAACAACTCCCAGCCGCAATATATTTTGCTTCAGCTGTGGATAAGGCAACTGAGTTCTGTTTCTTGGAGAACCAGGAAACAAGGGATTGTCCTAAATAATAACAAGTGTTTCTAGTACTCTTTCTATCTACCTTACTACCTGCAAAGTCAACATCAGTATAACTAACAATCTCAAATGTCATATGCTTAGGGTAACATAAACCTAATTCAACAATCCCAACTAGGTACCTAAGAATTCTTTTGACTACTAATGGATGAGATTCCTTAGGAGCAACCTGAAACCTAGCACACATACACACACTAAACATGATATCAAGACGACTCGTTGTAAGTTATAGGAGGCTACCTGTCATGCCACGATATAGTTTCACATCAACAAGGATGCCTTGCTCATCTTTGTCAAGTTTTGTGGAAGAACTCATAGGAGTACCAAGAATTTTACAATCTTCCATATTAAATTTCTTTAGCAAGTCCTTAACATATTTAGATTGGCATATAAAGGTTCAATGTTTAGCTTGTTTGATTTGAAGTCCTAGGAAGAAACTCAGTTCACCCATCATGCTCATTTCGAATTCACTTTGCATGCATTTGGCAAACTCATTACACAAATCATCATTAGTTGATACAAAAATAATATCATCAACATAAATTTGAACAATGAGCATATCATCATTTTTAGATTTGATGAACAGTGTAGTGTCAATTTTGCCCCGAGTGAAACTATTTTTTAAAAGAAAACCACTAAACCTCTCATACCAAGCTCTAGGAGCTTGTTTCAATCCATACAAGGTTTTGGACAATCGGTATGCATGATTAGGATATTTATGATTTTCAAAACTAAGAGGTTGTTCTACATACACTTCTTCATTTATATAGCCATTTAAGAAGGTGCTTTTAACATTCATTTGGTACAATTTAAAGTTCCTAAAAGCGGCATAAGCAAGCAACATACGAATGGCTTCCATTCTAGCTACAAGAGCATAGGTTTCCTCGAAATCTATCCCTTCTTCTTGATTATATCCCTGACAACTAATCCAACTTTATTTCTAGTTACTACCCCATTTTCATCCTTTTTATTCCTATAAACCCATTTAGTTCCAATAATGGTATGATCATCAGGCATAGGAACTAGGGTCCAAACTTTTCTTCTTTCAAATTGGTTAAGTCCTTCTTGTATAGACATTTCTCAAGATTCATCCTCTATGGCTTCCTTAATTTCTTTGGGTTCTTCTTGGGATAGAAATGCAAAATGACTCACTAGGTTTCTTAAGGAAGATCGGGGGGCTACACCACATGAAGGTTCACCTATAATTTGATCTAAAGGATGGTTCCTAATGAATTTCCAGTCCCAAGGCAATTCATGAAACTCACTTTCAACTTTATTTTCTTCAATTGATTTATCATTGATTTCTGAATTTTTGTCCACATTATTCTCAATAGATAGCTTATCTAGTCCCTTTCTAATATCAATATCATCTTCATCATCTCTTTTAGAAAATGGATTAGATTTATCAAATATAACATGAATAGATTCAATAACAGTTAATGCTCTTTTATTAAAAACTCTATATGTTTTATTGTTAAGTGAATAACCTATGAAAATACCTTCATCAAATTTTGAGTCAAATTTCTCTATGTGCTCATTATCTCTAAGTACAAAGTATTTACAACCAAAAACATGAAAATAGGAAATGTTAGGTCTATGCTTGTTCCACAATTCATATGGAGTCTTATTAAGTGAGGGTTTGATTAATACTCTGTTCATTAGATAATTGTAGAATAACAACACCAAGATCTATTTTGAAGGAACGATTAAAGAGATAACACAAAGTTTTATTACAACAATCGGATTACAACAATCTGTCCAACCATGCACTTACTAAATGAGCTTCAATGGCGAAAGGAAAACAAATAGAAAAACAAAAGATGACACAATCTTGCAGTCGAGATATGTGTAGTGCTCCAGTGGAGGGGGTCTTATTTATAGCCTCTAGTCTGTGGAAGAAGCACATGGGTGGCTCACCTACCATGGTAGATGGTGGTAGCTCACCTACCATGGCCAACTTTGACATTAGTGGCCGTTTTGACATTAGTGGCCCTCTTTGACATTAGTGGCCGTCTTTGATATTAATGGCCATCTTTGACATACTGTGCCCATCATTTACATTGCATAGGCCATACCATCTCGAGGGGTGTTGCCCCCATACCCTCCACAGGGGGCGTTGCCCCTGGACCCCCATGTCTCAGAGGGGAACATCTTCTGTCTTCGTAGTACCATTACAGTCTACTGCTTCAACCTCATCTGAACCATATGTCAGGTAAGTGTGCCAATTAACTTGTGGGGGGTGGGCATATCACACATATACACCAATCACCCCCCCCCCCCTCAATGTCCACCTATGCTCTTGAACCAATACCAAGAGCATCCCGATTCTTCTTGAAGTTGGAACTACCGAATGCTTTCGTGAAGATATCTGCATGATTATCTTCTGTTAGGCAATACTCCATCTCAAAAACCTCATCCTCAATGAGTTCTCGTATGTAGTGATATTGAATCTCAATGTGCTTGGTTCTTGCATGGAACATTTGTTTCTTATTGATAGCTATGCAACTTTGATTATCACAATGAATCAGAGTTGCAATATTTATTGTTAACCCAATATCAATAAGAAGTCTTCTTATCCAGACAGCTTCACATGAGGTAAGACAAGCTGACTTATACTCGACTTTTGTGGATGATAGCGACATTGTTGGCTGCTTCTTGCTTGTCCACGAGATAATTCCATTCCAAAATAGGAAACAATATCTAGAAACCGACTTTTTGGAATCATTGTCTCCTACCCAATCAGAGTCACAATATCCAATTAGGGAGTTTCCTAATGTATAAGAGATGTCAAAATGAGGAGTCCCTTTTATATACTTGAGGACCCTCATTCTAGCTTTCTAGTGAATTTCTCGTGGCTTATTTGAAAATCTACTCAGAATACCAACTGTAAAACTGATATCGAGCCTTGTGTTGCACAGGTACACCAAACTCCCATTTAAACTTTTGTACCTCCTTGTTTCAACAAGTGGAGAGGGATCTCCAATGGAGAGCTTAATGTTTACTTCCATTGGAGTAACCACTGGAGTACATTCTGCCATCCCAAATGCCTTCAATAACTCTTGAGCATATCGTTGCTGAGAAATAAAGATTTCTCCTGGATGCTGCCACACTTCAATGCCTAATAAGAAGTGGAGTAGCCCCAAGTCTGTCATCTCGAATTCTGAGCATAGGCCTTAACATATGTTGTTGATCTTCTCCTTGCGATCACCTATAAACACAAGATCATCTACATATAGTACAATTATTACATACATCCCATTCTCATTCAGTAGATATAAATTTGCATAAGAGGTACTTCTACAAAATCCATAATTGGTGAAGAAAGAATCAATCCTCTAGTACCAAGCTCTAGGGGCTTGTTTCAGCCCATACAAGGCTTTCTTCAACTTGCACACTTTGTTGTATGAATTTAGCAATTCAAATCCAGGTGGTTGCATCACATAAACCTCCTCTTTAAGATGACCATTGTGGAATGCAAACTTCATGTCCATTTGAAATAGCACCCAACTTCTGTGTGCAGTTGTAGCCAAAACCAGATGGATTGTTTCCATGTGAACTGTTGGTGCAAAGGTTTTAGTAACATCAAAACCTTCCACTTGAGAAATTTTTTATACAAGAAGGCGTGCTTTGTACTTCTCTAAAGTACCATCAGCTTTATATTTTACCTTCCATATCCACTTCATGCCGATTACCTTCCTATGAGGGGAACGATCCACAATCTCCCAAGTATCATTTTTCATTATACTTTCATATTCAGCGTCCATAGCCATTCTCCACTTCGGATCAGTCAATGCTTCATCTAGGCTACTTGGTTCCTTAACTGTACTCATTATATTAGCCATTAAGGCCATATTTACCAAGTGCTCTACTGATCAATGTTGTTCCTCTATTCTCTTCGACCTAGGTCCATTAGGTTGTGAACTTTGATTCACAGGTTCTGGATTTCCTACATCAAAGAGCTATAGTACCCACTTGGGGTGTGGCTTCTGAATAGGTGCTACTGGTAAAATAGGCTACTTTTGAATTTCTTAATCATTCGCCTTAATTTGCTACTCTAAGTGAGGCACATGGTGGGTTACTTTATCAGTTGATGATAAAATAGGCCGATCTCTATATCCCACTGAGTGTGGTCCTTCATCAAATATGACATCTTGGCTTGTGATGATATTTTTTGCCTCTACATCATACAGACGATATGCCTTTGATTTTGTACTATATCCCAAGAAGATGCACTTTTGACTCTTATAATCTAACTTCCTTCGATTGTTATCTGGAACATGCACAAAATATCTGCAACCGAATGTTCTAAGATGAGAAATGGAGGATTTCTTACCAGAGTAAGCCTCGTGAGGTGTTTTGTTCCCCAAAGCTTTAGTGAAGCATCGGTTGAGGATATACACAGTTGTATTAACAGCTTCTGCCCCAAATGATTTTGGAAGGTCTTGTGCCTTCATCATTGCTCTATCTATCTCCATCACAGTACGATTTTGCCATTCCACAATGCCATTCTATTGTGGAGCTTTTGGTGTCGACAATTGGCGCTTGATGCCAAATGCACTGCAATAATTGTTGAACTCCCCTAATGTGAACTCGCCTCCTCGATTTGTTTGAAGTTTCTTTAACTACAAACCTGTATCATTTTCAACAAGTTTATGCCACACTTTAAATTTTACAAATGCCCCAACCTTATCACAAAGAAAGTACACCCACATCTCTCTATTATAATTGTCGACGAACAGCATAAAATAGAAAGATCCTCCTAGTGCAGGATTAGTCATTTTACCACTGAAATCTGTATGTACCAGCTCTAGAGGAAGCTTTGATTTGTTGTTGCTCTCTTGTGGAAATGGCATACGATGTTGCTTTCCTAGCATGTAAGCTTCACAAGGCTCTGTACTATCAACTACTATAGGTAGATCAACCACCATTTCCTTTCTCTGCATCTCCTTCAAAATTGCATAGAAGATGTGTCTAAACCTTTCATGCCAAAGTCTGCTTGCTGTATCTCTAGTTTTTGCAACAAGTGCCACAAACTCATACAGTTTATTCTTTCAAATAGCTTCACCCACAATGCTGCCATTGCTATCAATAATCTTAACTTTTGTTTTCATAAATCGTACTTCATAGTCACGATCAGTGATAGCAGCTATAGATAAAAGATTTCTCTTAATTTGAGGAACATAAAGGACATTGGAAAGAGTTTTACCTTGGCCATTCATGGTTTTTAAGGAAATGGATCCAGGGACCTCTACTGGACACTTTGCATTATTTCCGACAATCACATTCATAGGTTCATGTAGAGGCTTAAGGGAACCATGCTAGTCCTTTTTGCTAGTCATGTGTTGGGAAGCTCCACTGGTAAGTACCCATGAGCAATATTCTAGTACTTTTTGAAAAATTGAGCACATTTATTTTTTAACCATGAAAAGACCTAATTCTGGTTTAGCACAATTTTTTACCTATCTGAGATTCCACGTAGGCTTCAACGTGCCGTTTTTTGTTGCAATAGAAGCACATACCAAAAAATCTTTTTTTATTTTTTCCCTTCTTATTTTCAACATTATTGTCCTTGCCTTTGATTTGCACGATGAAAGCAATACTGGTTTCATTTTCTCTAGTTCTCAGCCCCATCTCCTCCTCTAGCAATAAAGCACAAAATTCCTCAAAGGTTAGTGCAAGAGTTCTAATCTGCGTGTTAAGAGCAGTTACCAAACTGTCATATATCGATGGCAGCACTCGAATACATCTTCGAGCTAACTCCTCACTGGTCTTTGCTATGCCTACTGCTGCCATCTCATCACATAGATTTTTTATTCTGGTCATGAATACTTTTACTAATTCTTCTTCATGTAGCCTTTCTGCAGCAAGTTGATTCTCCAAGTTCTGAATGCGTGTCTAGTTCCTTGCTTCACATTGATTCTTTAGACCATTCCAAGCATCTGCAGCCTTGGATGTATGCTGGATCAACGTAAGTACATAAAAGTGAAGTAGTTATCCCAAGAGGGGGGTGAATTGGGTTATTAAAAATTTATTGTTCCCTTTTTAAGGATTCTTGAATTCCTTGTTTTATTAAACACACAACTTTGTTGATTGATCAATCATAAAACAAAAACTTAAATGAACAAGCAATTCTAAAACCAATATTCAATCTACAACCACACACCATCCAACTAACCACTCAAACAGCCAATCATTTAATCACGATGCAACACTTTGGCAAATTCAGCTTTTAGTAAGAATTTTTATATAGCCTTGTGGATATTTATGTAAACCCTGTAGAGAATATAATTTATTTCTTTAATGCAAATCCCAACCAACTTAGAATTTAAATAAACTCTTAGTTAATTTGTATTTGGGTGTTAACCAATCAACGTACTCCCTTTGAGGTTTCTGCAAAGTATATTAGTTAACCATCATACTCCCTTTCGGTTTCCGCAATCCCTAATCAAAATTAAACTTTGGTGTATTTAATTTCCAATGCACGTAGTTTTTATGATTAAAAAAGTTAAAACATCCACACAGCTTATATTTTTTGCTGGAATTTAAAGAGAGTAAGGGAAAGAGAGTGACATTGGATTTTTACGAGATTCAGCATATCCCCAGCCTACGTCCTCGCCTTAGGCAAACCACCTAAGGATTCCACTATACCTGTTCCTTTCCAGGCGGAACAAAGCCGTTACAAAAAAAAACCTCCTTTTTAGGAAGAGAAACCTCTTCAAACAACAACCCACGCTTTGTCCAACGACCCAAATCAACCTTGAATCGTCAAAGAACTATAAGATAGGTATGAGAATATGCGTACAAGAACACTCTCAAAACAAAGAAAATTTGTACAAGTTAGAGCTCTTAATATACTTTAAAAAAAAATACTAAATGGACAAAATGAAGCTCAAGATTTAGATATCACCGAACGTTCTTTCTTAGAAATAGAGAAAACTTAGTTGCAAATCAAAACTGTGGCTTTAGATCAACAACAATTTTGTAGAGTTCTCCCAGCAAGAATATGGGCAAGTATGGATTTAGGAGAGTGTGAAATTCGGATGCTTGTATTGCTTGAATCATTTGATTGACTGGGTTAAAGAGGTGGTTGGCCCGAATATGGGTGAATAGACGTCTTTCGCAGATATACAATTTTTTCTACAATCACAAAGTTTTCTTGGTAAGAGCAAGGGTATTATATCACAGTATATATAAAGCAAGTAGCAATAGATAAGTAACACAAGAGAGAAGGGATAAGAGAAGCTTAACACAACGATGTTAATGTGGTTCGACACCAAGCCTACGTCCACGCCTTGAGACCAAATCAAGGATTCCCCAAATCCACTATATAATTTTCCTTCTCGGTGGAGAAGCCTTTACAACCCAACTGCTCGCAATGAGCTTTAACAATGGTGCTCACCTAGAGTCACCATATTATAGCTCACAAAGAGCCTTCCAATACAAAGAATTTGAAAGCAAGTAGATACAATGTAGAATGCTCCTCTTTGAGATGAATATCTCAATACAAGCCTCACACTATTCCCTCTTTTAAATGGTGTGTAGAACAAGAGTAAAGAGCAAGAGGGCAAGATAGCACAAAGTGAAACCCTAGTACGAATGCACAATAATTGTTCTTAACAACCAATATGCTTAACTAGTTTGAAATAAATGCATAAGACCCATTTTAGAGGCCCAAGAGATGAGCTGAGTGTTGGAGAGCTATTGGGCATTAATTGGTATAAGACAAATTGAAAACTAGTCGTTTAAGGCGCATTTAATGCAGTCTGTAGCCCGACATTCGTCGACGAGGTCACGACTTCTTCGATGAGTCCCAAGTGTACCTTCATCGACGAAGCCCTATGTTCATCGACGAACCATTGGTTCTGAATTCAAATGGGTCTTGATTTCTTTTCGTCGACGAGTACCCTATGTATGTCGATGAAAAACTGCACTGCCTTCATTGCCGAATGCCCTGTATTCATCGACGAAGATGCTCTGAAATTTTAGGTGGTCTGGGTATCTTTTCGTCGACGAGTGTCTTGTTTACGTCTATGAACCACACGTTATCTTCATTGCCGAATTCCCTGTATTCATTGACGAAGCTGCTCTGAACTTTTTAGGTGGTCTCAGTATATTTTCGTCGATGAGTACCCTGTGTACATTGACGAGGTACTGTGTTGCATTTGTCTACAAATCCCCTATATTTGTTGATGAACCCTTTACATATCATTTTAAAACTGTTCAAACTTTGGTTTATATTAAAGTAAAGGTTTCATCTTGTTTTAGAAATAATGTTTAATCTATTTTAAGATGTCTTTTGTTTTAATGAAATATGTTCAAAAGTTATAGACATCTTGTGCGTAGTTTACTCGACGACATGTATTTGTGAGACTAGTGTTTGTGTTCTATCCTATCATGAACTAAATGCATATAAAATTTGTCCATCTCTTGCTAGCTACTTTTGAACAGTATCATACACAAGGGATTACAATATCAACCATCCTTACTCACACACACACAACCCAGAGCTTGTGCTCGCTATGTAGGATCCATAAATGTTTTAATTGAGTGGTTAAGTTTCGGATATGTCATATGTTGGACTTTGTTGATGGTCATCTGCTCTTTGCTAGTTTGAGACTTGTTTAACCCTTATGCTTGCTTTAGAACTGTCCTGTGTATCTAGACTAGACTAAAGAAAAACTATCAGTAACCTTAAAGAACTGCTAATGGGTTGTTGTCATCAAAATAAAGCTAGAATGAAAGCCCTTAGCCACTAGGTCTAACATTCTCCCCCTTTTTGATGATGGCAAGCCATTAAAATCATGGATACTATCGCTGGGTCTTGTTTCTGAGTGGTAGGACTGCGGATTGAGGATGTGGAGATAAAGGGTCATAGAAGAGTAATTTATGATATATAACAGTGTATTGGTTGTGTGATAGTAATTGTATACTGAAACTAGTTGTTCCCTTATCAGGATAGACCTCGGGAATAACATGTAAATACTGAATGTAGTGATAATGAGAGGGCTTCTAGCATAGGTGGTAGTGACCTTGAATAAGTGTTGTGTAGTGTAGTCCAGCAAGTCATGGCTAGGATTTTGTGGAACTGTGGGGGACAAAACTGCCTACCAGCTGACTCGGATTGCACTATCTATTGAGCAATTTATCCACATCAATCCCCCGAATTTTACAGGGAGAGCCGATCAAATCATTGCAAAGGAATAGATCCAAGAGATGGAAGATATATTAGCAAGTCTCCGCTGTGCAGATGAGAAGAAAGTTCTGTATGTTGTTTTGAAAATGACTGGGGAGGCCAAGCATTGGTGGATGTCGGTAAAGCTACTTGAAGAACAAAGGCTAGAACCAGCAACCCTGACATGAAAACGTTTTAAAGAAATTTTCTATGAACAATGCATTCACTCTTCTACCAGAGATGCCCAGGCAGTAGAGTTTTGTATTTGACGTAGGGGCATATAACAATACAACAACATGCAGTTAGATTTATCGAGTTGTTCCAGTTTGCCCCACACTTAGTGCCAGATAAGGAAAGAAGATGAGGAAGTTTGGGAAGGGCCTGAGTCAAGGATTTTATAAGCAGATTGTAGGTTTCTAGGCCCATAATTTTTAGAGATAGTTGATAGAGCCATAGTGATTGAGAGTGGTCTATAGAGAGGTGCTGCGACACAGAGTCAGAGGAAGAAGCCCGCGCCTCCATATTTTCAGGTAGGGTTCAGGCAGGGGCTGTGCAAGAGGTATGATAGCAGAGGAGGTTAGGGACAGGGGATGGGAGGTTGAGCGGTACAAGATAGACCGATGCCCCCTCCTTGTCCCAAATGCTACAGGAGACACCCGAGAGAGTGCCAAGTGAAAGAGGTTTTGTGTTATCGGTGCTATCAACCTGGACATATTTTGAGAAACTGTCAGGCACCGTAAGTGATAGTGGCTACTCCTCGACCATATAGAGGTTATCAGGCATGTTGAGGTAGACAACAGATGAATACTACTTCGGTGCAAGTTTATGCACTAATGTTGGGAGATACTGAGGCAGCAGGAGACATGGTGACTGGTAGTAAAGTTATAATTTAAGTTAAAGTTATTGTTTTATGTGATTTAGAAGCAATGTGTTCGTTTATTTCTTAGGAATATATCAGAATGTGTAAGATGGAAACTTAATTATTAGACATCAAATTATTTGTAGCCACGGCAATAGGAACAATGGTAAAATGTAGAAGGATGTTTAAGGATGGTCCAGCTGATATTCAGGGAAGGATATTGTCTGCTGGTCTTGTAGTGCTTTATATGCACTGGTTTATTTTTATTTTTACAATATACTGGCTAGCTATCAGTTAGGGCAGTATTAACCAATATCAAAAAGAGGTATTATTCAGACCTCCAAGAGGACAGGAGTATAGATTTGTGGGGCCATGTGTGTGCGCCTCACCATAGTTGTTATCCGCCATTTAGGCAAGAAGGTTGTTATTGGAGAGTTGTTAGGGATTTGTGGCTTGTGTGAAGGTAGTATTAGAAGGGGAGTTGAGGGTTGAGGATATCTCAATAGTGAGGAATTTTCCTGATATATTTCTCGAGGATTTGCCAGGACTACCTCCAGAACGTGAGGTAGAATTTGCTATCGATTTGGTTTCGGGGATAGCGCCAATTTCGAAGGCGCCATACAGAACGGCACCGGCAAAGATGAAAAAAAAATGAAATAACAGTTGCAGAAATTGTTAGATAAGGGGTTTATCGGGCCCAACATGTCACCCTAGGGAGCGCTAGTATTGTTTATGAGGAAGGAAGATGGGTTGATGAGAGTGTGCATTGACTACATATTTTCATATTTCCATAAGTCGACAAAAATAGCGGGGACAATTTAATCCTAAAATTAAGATGCCCATAAAAATGTAAGATACTAAGTGGGCAATAGTTTGACTTCTATGTTTTGTGAAAATTCTTTATTCCCTATGAAGTGATGCTGTCACCATAAGCTAAAAACAAACTTGAGAATAAGATGTCATGGGCATCACATTGCCAAGTGACCTGAAGGATCCTGTGAATCAAATAACACCTAAAAGAATCATTTTTATCAACTTACTTAGAAGAAAAATCATAATGATACTCAGATCTTTAACAATCTGCTATCCAGAAGGAAAACCATGTATGCTAGGACCTAGAGTTTTATTTTTCGCTCTATCCGTGCGAATGCTACTTGGCAATGAGACACCAATTTAACCGCTTAGGCATTGGCTCGGCTGGGATTTAACTTGTATACAACTTCATGTGAAATCTTCTGTTGTTATCTGTAGTTGATTATGGCTTTTGAAGCCATTTTCAGAATTTAAAACCTTCTACCATTAGCAACTCTCTAGTACAAATGAATATCACCCTTTCCTTCTTGGTCCATTATCTACACAAGATTTATGTTGCTAGACAATGTCCAATCACTAATCATAGATGACTAAACAACTTCATTTGTAATATATTCTATACCAAAAACCAAGGAACGTGTTTATTGCATATTTGTCCAGTCACTGGAGCAAGGTAATGGTTGACTTGAAGTCAGTATACCAGGAATTAAACTTGCCATAATTGTAATCCCTGTTTTTCATTGAGAATATATTTCAACTATATTTTGATATTCAACGTATGCCAACAAAGCTAGAAGTGGAATCTTAAAACTGTTAGAAGCAAAGAAAATCTAGGAACCAATTTAGTAGGAAAATGATACCTTACCTTGATTTAAAATTGTAAGCCTGGGTATTAGTTTGGCATTGAAAAGGAATTTGATGATTTATCGAGGTTACCTCCTAGAGGAGATTGAATTTAATATTGATTTGGTATTAGGAACGGAGCCTATGTCAACGATTTCATATAGAATGACATTAACTAAACTAAAGCAACTTAGGGTGCAACTAGAAGATTTCCTTAATAAGGAATCTGTTCAACCTAGTATATCATTATAGGTTGCACTTGTGTTATTCACTAAGAGACAAAATGGGGCCTTAAGGTTATGCATTAATCATGGGAAGTTGAATCACATTACAGTATGAATTGGTATCGACTTTTAGGGATTGAGGGATTATTGTAATAATTGATAAATCCCAAAATTTTTGAAGATTGATTTGCAATTAAATTATCACTAATTAAGAATTGGAAATTATACACCCGAAAGATAGAATTGAGTACACAGTAAGATCACTATAAGTTTCTGGTGTTACCAATTGAGGGTTATCAATGCACCTTACATTTTCATAGATATAATGAATCAAGTCATTCAACCATACTTGGATCAGTGCATTGCAATTTTTATGGATACTTTTTGGGGTATTCAACGACTTAAAAAGAGCATGAACAACATTTGTGATTAATTTCACAAATACTATAAGAGCATCAGTTACATGCTAAATAGGAAATGTGGGTTTTGGACAACTAATACTGAAATTTTGGGTCATATAATAATCAAAGGATAGTTATCTATTGATTCTTTTAAGGTTATGTTAGTGTTAGATTTTTGGAAGACTCGAGGTAAAAATTGAAGTTGTTGAGTGTTGGAGCTGAAGTATGGTGTATTAGGACAAGTTGTATACCCATTGATTTATGTTAGTTACCAATTCTAATAGGGTGGTTTACAAGATTAACTCAGAACTTGTTAGGTTAACGATGAGTTTTACTTGGGTTCTATTCAACAAATTTTGAGGACGAAATTTTTATAAGAAGGGGAGAATGTAACGCCTTAGAAAATGATATGTTTGGGAATGAAAAAAAATAAATAAATAAATTATTTAAGATTTAAAATTAAATTGAAGTATAAATTAATTAATTAAATAATAAGAATTATGAATTAAGTAATATAAAATATATATGTTAAAAGTTTTACTATTATATATATATATATATATATATATGTAAAGGTTAAAAGTCATTATTATTATTATTATATTATTTGAACATATAAGTTACCTAAAGCTTCATTGAAGCCTCAGGATTTCAAAATGTTGAAGGAAGCAAAACACCACCCCCACCTTGCTTCACATGCTCTCTCATATCATCTCCCTCATTCTCTCTCCTCACTTTCCGCAATTTTGTCTCCAATATTCGGTCGATTGGAAAACGAAAAGTACCGTTGGATTTATATCTTTGCGACCGACATTCCTATGAGAGCGGATTTATCGTGGAAGCGGCATAGGCATATCTCCTGGGGTAAGCTCAATTCTCACTTTTATCTCAATTTCTTGTAAATCTTTATCCCAATTGATGATTGGACACCACCATGAGAATCTAGAGATGATTCTTTACAAGTTTAGCGGAGCTTATTTTTCATGGGGTCGTCATAGGCATAATCCCAAAATTAGGCTAAGGAGATTATTAAGGGACTAATTATTATTTAATAATTATAGATTTATAAATTTTAAATATTGGGCATTCTGAGTTTGAATTAGGGTCATTGAATTCAGAGTTCGGGTAAGCGCCACAGGTATAATTTCGGGATCCTACAGGCATAGTTCAGGAAAACCAAGGTAATTTGATTATTTTGGAGTTTAACGATTCATTTTGGTTATTTTGAGCCTAGGAAATGTTTTATGGAAATTATATTAGAATTCGATTGAATGTTTTGGGGAAATGGAAATTGTAGATTTTGTGTTGGAAATGCTATGGGCCCAAGATTGAACTGCGTGGGCATCCCAGTAAGTCAGGTAATGGGATAAACTAAGTCTTTTTATCAAAATATATTTATTATTTTACAGCATTTAATTTTAGGTAAATATGTACATCATAGAATTATGTTTGGGAAATACTGCTGTGAACAGGGATATGATTTAAATATGTTTTATCGGGAAATATGATTTTGAATAAATTTTACGCCTGAATGTTATCCATCTTGTCTGGCATGAGTATTATTTACCATGAAAATTATGCTTATGGAATATTATGTTATATCAGAATAAAAAAGTATTTCCAATTTTCAAGAACATTATAAATAGTGCAGAAACTATGATTTCATGAATATTATGTAAACAGTGTAAGAAATTCATGTTCAATATATTACGATTTGCCAGCGCAGATGCCGTGATTCATGTCGGCGCAGATACCATAATCATGTATGATAAGACAAAATTGATGAAATATTATCATGTCAGATATTATTATGAAATACGAAACAATTATGTTAAGTATATGAAACATATTATGTTATCAAAACCCGGATGGTATGGTATAGTTCAGTTTTCATGAGCACGATATCGTAGCTATATGTTCAGAATTATGATAATTCTACCACACGACCAGTAGTGTGAGAGATGGCAGTCGATGTGGCTTCAGTGTAGAGTGGTGATGTTCCCCTGACTGCCTGGGACTAGGTGGGGCAGACCCATCGTACTTACAGACTCATGTTTTGATCTAGCATGGTTGGCCAGCCATTGCTTGGTCCTGCCTTCGAGCCACACAACCCAGTCATGTGGGGGTAAGACATGACATTAGCTAACTATCCATCCTAGGTGTTATTCCAGTATAGTACAGTTATATAAGATGTTTACCATGTACAATATACAGTATGTTATATTATGAATTGACAAATCAAGTTTTACTCAGTTTAGTGCAGTCATAATTTTCCAGTAATGTTTTATGTATTATTTATATGTACAACATGAAAATACTCATGTTCCCACACACTCATACTAGTTTATTTCCCTTACTGAGAGGTGTCTCACCCCAGCATTAAAACATTTCAGGAAATTCGGGTAGAGGAGTAGATAGAGCTCCGCGACAGTAGAGTTGGACTGTGCTACCTTATTAGAAGGGTGAGTTGTTGTGCTAGGGTTAGATTTATTTTGGGAATTGGCTCTAGGATACTTTCAGTCTTTTGATGGATGATTGTATATATATAATTAGCAGATTTAATAGAACTCTGGTATTGTGATTTATTGGTTGGTTGTATGACATGTTTGTAAATTACATTTCTTGCTGCTTAGGTATCAAAGTTGTATTTCAGGTATATCCCTGGTACCCATAGGTGTAGGTTAATTATGTTTTAACAGCTAAACATGATAACAGGCTTATTATATTAAATGATATTATGAAAAAAAAATTATTATTATGATAAAATAGGCAGGTCGTTACAATGAGAGCATTTAGCTAATATAACAATCAAAGGAAGATGCTCCCCCTGAGTTATGCACTTAGTCGTTTTATGTATTTTCTTATTATTCAAGTTCTTTAGCCAAGTGTTTTAAGCTTCTATGATTATATATTGACTTTACTTTCAGCTTAGAGGACCAAAAAGTCACAATGAGTATTTCTTTAAATGAACTAAGCCTATATTGCTTCTTTTCTTCATGAATCCTAATGAGTGTGAGGCTCGAGTTCGTATGGCTATGAATTTTAAATGCATGTGCATAGGCCTCCTTTAATTTTATGCATTCATCTAGATTAATACCTAGAGCAACCAACTTAAACATTCAACTTGATCAAGTGAGATAAAGCTCTAAATAATTTTATGTTAACGTTTGAGAGCTTATGAAGCTGGCAGGGATAAATACTCTTAAAGATTAAATTATTAATATGTTTAGAAGAGTATTTTGGTAGTAGCAAGACATTAAACAAGATAAACATTCTAGAGAATATGCCCTAACTATTTTGGCAAAGAGCATATAGGATAATACGAATATTTTTTACCAATGCTCTTTGGAGATTTGAATGTATCCTTTGACAATGATCACAGTTTTGGAACAAGGATACAAACCAATGAATGGGAGAAACCTTACCGAATATGATCGTGGTTTGGTAAGGAGTCCTATGGATGGGATGGTGAACCAAAGTAGAGGATTTTTACATTTTTAGTTCAAAGGGAATATTTTGATTTAATCAATAAAAACTTGAATCCCTTTGTAGTTGCCTCTAATCTTGATTATAGCAAGATGTCTTATGAAAAGCACACTTAATATATATTAATCATTTATGATCAATAGTGCTTTAAGCCTTAAGTGATGACTTGATTTTGATTTAGGCTATTCATATTCAAAAGTGAGTTTAGGGTATAGTGATATATGAAAGATGGATCCCTATCACTCAATCTTGTGCAATGGACAGTAGTGGCTTAACGTAAAGGTTAATATTTAATCATGGGTTTAGCATTTGGAATTATTTACCTCGCAAAGATGCCATGTCCATTTGGAAGTGGATGCAGATACTAGGTTTATATATTTTAACCCCGAACCACTTCTTAAGCCTACAGTCATCACATCCCCTAAACCTAGGAACTAAGGATGGATTAAATGAATATGTAATTTAAATCTGAATCCATTCATCTTTTGGTTCTGAGAGTTTCACCTTTAGGATTACCCACATCATTGTTTTTATCAAAATCTCTAGAACTTTTAGATGGACAAGTAGATTGAATGTGACATTTCATTTTTCGAAATAAGTAAGTTTTGGATTTTTGTGAGAAGCTATGCTTACAATTCTTGTTTTTGCTCGATGAGGCATAAAAATTTGTATGGGATTTATTAAGTGATTTTGAACCCTTTTTGAAAAAAAAAAAAATTCTTTTTAAGACCTGAGGATTTATCATCTCCCATTTCTCCCTTGTGGCAAATTATTTTCAATATCTTTTCAATCTTTGTCTTTTTAAGAATGTCATAATACTCTTTTAATTTGTTTAATTGTTTAGCCAACCATTTTTTTTTTTTCAAAAAAATTTTATGATAAGATATTCTACCTAGAGACTTATGAATTTTAAATGAATCATTTTCTAGTTGTCTATTCAATGACATGCTTTCATCATAAAACTCATTGCATGATTCAATACAAGATTTATCTCTATAACTATCATATGAATCAATGCATACAATATATCACAAATTTTTTCATAAGAATCATTGCATGCATTATTAACAGAACTATCATTATGTTCAATAGATGATTCAGCATATGATATATTATAGAATTCAACATAAGAATCATCATATGCTTCATTGCATGAATTAGTAAGTGAGGTAGAGTAAGAGTCATATACCTCATCATCTACTTATGCAACCTACTCATGATTAGCCACTACTTGATCATTAAGACTTGGAGCATTTGGAGTGGCAAACGTTTTTTCCTAGGTCTCTCCATATCTTCTTTTCAACTCAACCCTTATCTCTTGTGCACTACAACATGCCATAATCTCATGAAGAATATTAGTATCTAAAGCACAATATAATAAAGCCATGGCATATGAATTTGCATGAATCAGATTAATATCATTTTCTACAGGCATACAAATTCCCTTAACAATCACCTGGCAGACCCTCTAGTCCATTGATTTTATAAATATGCTTATTCTAATTTTCCAAAAGGTGTAATTTACACCGTAAAACAATGAAGGGCTAAAGATGACTGTCCCTCGCCAAATAGGGATACACCAATGAGAGCCATTTCAATCTTTTCCAAAAGTTGTTAAGCTTAGTGCAACAAGGCTTTGATAACAATTGTTGGAATTGGTGAATTCCCAAGAGGGGGGTGAATTGGGTATTTAAAATTTTGTCCTATGTTCAACTAATCCAACAATCAGTATTACACAAACCTAAGGTCTTTCTATGTAATCGTACACCTAATCAAATATTCAAATAATAAACATAAACATATAGGTGTAGAAAGTAAATTGCGAAAAATAAAATTAACACCAGATATGTTATCAGGGTTCGGCCAATGCTGCCAACATCCCTGCCTTGGCTCACTAGAACAAGGATTCCATTAATGCTCACTTGATGGGTGGAGCGGCATCGGTTACAACTAGGTCAATTCACGGGGCTGACCTCAACCTACAACCGTACCTTACCCGGATGATCCACCTAACTTTCCTAACCGGGTCTAAGCCAATCCAAGACTATTCAATAGGGTTAGTCTCCCTCTTCAGGCCCACGTCTGGAATACAATCAATGAATTCAATACAAATAGTGTACAAAGTGTATGCTTCAAGTAGATTTGTACCAGTATCAATCAATTAATGCACATCAATAATATAGGAACTTATAAGCTCAGTGATGTAAATGTGTGCAATCAATACTCAGTCTAACAATTATTCTCAAGCGAGCACTAAAGTGTGTAACCTAGTTTTTCTTTGAAACACAATATAGAATATCTCAATATCAACCTAGGGTTTCAAAGATGCTAGTAATAATATTCAAACAAACTCAAAAAATATTTTCTCAATGTTGCAAGCACAAGAGTTGTTTGAAATCAAGCTTATAAAAAAAAAATTTGCACACAAAAATATGGGCTAAGGTATCTTGCAATATCAATGCAAAGACCCACAAGCCACTAAGTTTTCCCCAAGCAAGATTTATTAGATTAAATCAGTGGGAAAACACATGCCTAACTCTCAATATCAAAATCAACCAACAAATAATACAATGAGAGTTTAAGGCTATTTAAAATGGAGTCCATAATTTAAACACTCTCTCTAGGCTTGAATAATCAAGGAATATGAAGTAGGAGAGTATTTGAGAGTATTATAAGTAAAATAGGATTGAAAATATTTAGAGTCTTTTCCCTAATCACAATTCTAATCCCCATTAATTTTGAAAAATGAAAGCATATATATAGAAAAGTGGTAAATTATGATCGTTGGGGACTCAAGGGTAATTATAAAAAAAATTTTAATTACGTTTTAAGAAAATTAACCCTATTTAACCCCAAATTACCTCGGTTAAAAATTTATCAACCCAAGAGTTTTGGGTGGTTGAACCACGATTCGGTAACCCAAACAAACTCAATAGAAAAAAAGTAATTTTCGAAGTTCGGGTGCTCGATTCAAGGTTCGGTTGGCTAAATTAGATGATTTTTCTAATCGTTCAAGGTTTGGTCACCTGTATATAATTTTAGTAGCCCAAACAACAACCTTCAATCACCCAAGGGTATTTTACACGTAAAGGTTAGGGTGCCCGAACAGCTGGAGAAAAGTCAGAAACAAGTTCGGTCGACCGAGGAAGATACGCTCATTCTAGTTCGGTCGCTCGAAGTCAAGTCAATGAAATTGACATTCCACAGTTCGATTGACCAAGGAAAATAAGCTTTGCCAAGTTCGGTCACCCAAAACCTCATGGTTTTTGGGCTAAGGTCCTGATTTCATGTGCTATTAAAGTGTAGGGACCTAAGGGCCATTCTAGAGTCATTTGAGCTTACAATTATCTACATGCATGACATGCAGAGATTATTACAGACCCATTTGAAATTAAATTAATATAGACCCAATAATATTACAACAAATGATATATATATATATATATATATATAAATGTTGGGTCTTCATAATCCTTTAAGCTGCTGCAAGGTATCAATGTGATCCAGTTAGTATGATCCTGCACACAAACGTGAAAGCCATCAAATACAAAGAATATTTGTCATTATCAAAATCGGGTGTGACCCATAGGGTCAACAGATACTCCATCTTGGTTTGTACCTTTCCACCATGAGTTCACTACATTCAGTAGTGACATGCGTTTAGGACTCAGGTCACTTCAGGAGAACGTGACCTTACTCCAGACTACCTTTTCCTCACTTGACCAATGCTTTACTCGCATAGAGCAGTTTAGGGCTAGTGCTTGTCGGAGCGTTGCTCCAATGGACATCAGCTCTACCCCTCCTAGTGATAATATCTTGTTTTTTTTAATGTTGTATTTTAGTAATCTATGTATTGGCTTTGCATCTCTACTTTTTTTTTTTTTTTTCTTTTTGGCATGCAACTCCCAATATTCATGACATTTTGTACACATTACTGCACTGCATGCATATGCATATTGTTGTGTACTATTTTAAGTATCCTTGTGACTTTGCTATTTGTTCTATTTTTGATTGATATTAAAGGGGGAGAGGCCTTTTAGAGTAAAAATGAGAGCATTTTTTTAAATAGCAAATGGGAGAAAACCAAAATAAGGAAATATAAAAACTTTGAGCTATAATGCAAATTATATGAGATAATGCTCTAATAATGATATGATATGATGACTTGAGACATGTTACTAATGCTAGTATGTTGAAATGAATTATGATGCATTAAAACTTGATTATGATATATAGATATTTGAACTTACATCTAAAACCTTGATTTTGATCCATATGAATGATTTTTCCAAACATTGTTTAAAGTATGCTTATTGAAAGGGGGGGATCTTATAAAGGTTTTCTAATCTTTACTCTTTATTTGTCATCATAATAAAAAAGGGAGAGATTTTTGGCCTAACATGACTTTCGAATCTTATTTTGATGAGAAAAAATAAAGGTAAATTTAATATGTTGTGGTTTAAGTGATGATGTTTCAAGAAATCAAGTATATGAAAAGTTCAAAAGTTCAAGTATCATGAGTTCAAGATCACAAGTGTCATTAAATGTTCATACTCCAAACAACAAGTGATCAAAAGCAAGCTTAAAGGGATAAAGACAGACAAACTTTATGAAAGCTTAAAGGATATTGAAGCTCAAGACAAAATGGACTCAAAGCAAAGATATACAAGAAGACTTCAAGTTTAGAATGTTTTAAAGTCTTAAGGAAGTCTTTTGTTAGTACTTCATTCAAATATCAAAAAGAATTCTTTGAAGCTCATTAGGGCTATTCATAGACTTAGAGACCTTATTTTGAAAACCCTTGAAATTATCATTTTTAAAGTATCAAAACAAGTTGGCAAGAATTTTTGGTAACAAAGTTTAAAAACTGTGTTTTAACTGTTCAGGCAACTCACAATTTTGCTGAATTAAATTTGGAAGACAGTATAGGCTCAACCAACTGACCCCTGTGAGATGAGGAGACTAACCCTATTTTGACTTTGAAATTATGCTATATTTAAAGATCAGGCGATTGTCTCCGATGAGTTCAGGCGACTGACCTTCGTAACGACTAGTTTAAAAATAGCGTTTAAATGTTTCAAAAATGAGTTTCTTGTGCCCCAAACTTTGTCAAAACTTGGGAAACACTCCAAGTAACTTGGGCAACATGAAAATATGACTTTTTAGCTCTATAAATACATGATTTCTCAAATCAAATTGAACACCAAGAATTGAAAATATGATTTCAAGCCTATATTGTTCATACTCTCTCAAAGCCTTCTTGCACACATCTACTTGCTAAGATTTTCTAAGAATTACCGAGTTATTGTTCACCGATCTCTGAACACAACTTTTGAGTTTTGAATCAACCAAAGAAAGATCCTAGTGATATACTTTTGAGATTCAATTCTATTCTTCATTGATATTTACATTGAAGTAATAATTAGTTGTGCTAAATCTTTTACTAATCAGCTTAGTTTGAGAGTAATTCTTGTACACAATAACTTGTTCTTATTTTCTTGTATTTTTTATAGTTCAAGGCTGTTGAAACGTTCTACTGAGCATAAGGTATCTCTTGGAGAGAAGGGCTCCAACCTATTGAAGGAGTGTTGTAATGGTTTGCTCCGCCCAAAAAGGTGTGTTATAGTAGAATCCTTAGGTGGTGTCCCTAAGGCGAGGACGTAGGCGAGTATAGCTGAACCTTGTAAAAATTAGGTCTCACTCTCTTCCCGAACCCTTTAATTTTTTGCATATATAAATTGCGTGGTTGTTTATTTAAGTACATGAAACTAAATTGATATTGAGATTGAGGAAACTTTAATTAAAGGGAGTACATTGATTAATCTTTTGTGGAAACCTTAAAAGGAGTACGTTGATCAATTGTTTGCGAAAAACTTGATTAAAGCAAGTGCATTGATCAAAGAACCTAATTGACAACAACGATTGAATCTTTGAAGTACTGCTGTAATTCATATATTATTTAAGTAACTTGTTGATTGTGTTGATTTATTGATTTGATTGATTGGGTGTTGGTTTCAATTGTTGTAAGACCAAGTTGATACACTTTCCAATTAAGATTTAAAAGTTAATTTGATTTTCAGCTGAATATTGTAACTGAAATTCAAAACCATCCTTTTGTGATTGCTAAGAATAAAATAAGTTGGGAAAGAATTTATTAAAAGAATTCAAAGAAATATTTATAAACCCAATTCAACCCCCTTCTTGGGACTACACCTTACTTTTCACCAGCGCATTAGGGTTTTACCCATTTACTGTCTGTGTACCTCATTCTCTTACCCTACCTTTATCTACTTTTCCATTTACTTTCCTTGAAGATGCATCAATGCTCGGAATCTCAGGCTAACTCCACGAAGCCGACTCCCCACAATCCCTCGCCAAACAGCAGAGGGTTCAAGACTTGTCGTGGGGAGAATCTTCTTCCTAGACTCAAGCGGCTTCGAATGAGTAGGAACATACTTTACAAGGGACAAGGGAACCAAGGGTAACCCTTAGGATGACCATTGGGGGTGTGCAGTTGCCCCTGAAGCATTCTGCTGTGCCACCAACTACTAAGCAGCTCTCAGAGGTTACCTTAGGCTTCCGGCAGCCACATTCCCCTAGTTGGTGCTGCTTTGAATGTTTCAGTTGACCATGCTAATGGATATTGCCACCAGGCCATCAGAAGATTTGTCAGCCTAGCCAGTCCAACTCCAGATTCTCATACCGCATAGGCAACCCTCCCCTTTTACTCCTAACCTACGCCGCATACTAGAAGAAATGGCACGAGATAGAGATGCAAGGAGAGCCACTGAGATCTCGACTTGTCCGGCCGGCTCTAATTCTGACTCTAATTTTGATTTCAATTCCGACTTTGATTGTGGTGGATTTTAGGATCCATTTTGCACTCTCTCTCTACATATGTACTATGCTTCAACACACTTTTTTTGTTTTTCTTTTCTTGGTATTTTTTTTTCTCATATCACGTCATGTTTTTGTTGGCCGTACCAATGCTTGTAATGCTCGATATACATTGTATTGCCTTTGGATATAAATGAGAATTACAGGGTGCTTTTGGTATTCACATGTCTTTTGTGCTTCAATGTATCAATTAATACGCTTTCTATTTCTGGATTCTATTTTGTTATTACTCATGCAAGTACACTGGTTGATTTAATTGCACCATGAAGTGTTTCCTTCCTATACATTCAAAGTTCATTCTTTCCACACTTCAGTGAGGACGCTGAAGTTTTAAGTTGGGAGTAGAGGTAGGAAAACACTACATGACACATATTAAGCACAAAAATGACACAATTTTTTAAAAATTTTTGGTAACATTATCTGATTTATGCCATGTTAGCACTGATGATGCCCTTTACATACTTCTATATCGCCTACATGTTGCATGAGTAGGCCCACAATTTATATGACTTTGTTATGCTCACTAACAATGTAGTGAGTTACTTATGCGTAGTTTCACATACTATAACTAATACATTACTTTCCCACTCTATAACGATTGACTACTGGTTCATTCGTGTTAATATGGTTGTGCAAGTTCTTGTATTCACATGATACTTCACAAGGCTAGGATGCACCTTCACATGATTTGTAGCACTTAGGGTTCCTTAAGAGCACTAAGAGAACAACCATGGCGACTCTGACACCTTGTGAGGTACTGTTGAGCCTTTCATTTACTTCTTGAGTTGTTGACGTCAAACTATGAGTTCACAGAACTCAACTTTCCTTTTCTGGATTATCCTTGTATGCCAGTCTCTGTTCTTGCATTTGCTAGCCTAGAGGTGATGTCTAGTCGGGAGATATAAACCTAGGTCTTGTAACCTACTCAAGACATGAAAAGTGAGTCTCCCCTAGAGATAGACCTATTTCATGGGCTTCTTTTCAAGCTTAATTTTCCACTAGTGGTATAAATACATAAAAGTTGTAATGATTTTCCTAGTTGACCATGAAAGAAAAATGCATAAAAGAATGAGCATAAGAGAAAAATAAATGAAAAACATATAGAATACCTGTTCCAAATATAAATTGGTCAAGCTAGGGACACAACACACATGATTCTACAAGTATAAAGCTTCTTCAGCTGTCCGATGCATCTGATGTATTCACACTTGTTTTATTGAATAAGTCAATCTAGGGTGGTCTTGGTTGGATATGGCGAATAGGTGAGAAGGTGCTAGGGTGAATGACTCGAAACCTCATTAATAGGCTGGTTTCCTTTCTTACGAGACTAGTTCACTCCATGTTTAGCATCAGTTCATCAAATTATGTGGGATGTTTGATCATGACATTCTTCCTCACATATGATAGTGAACCTATCTTCTTGAGTGATTTTGAGAGTATGCCAGTAAGGCTGAGTCAAGACGACCGTTCTGTGAGTGTCCAAAGGTAACCTGAGTGTAAAGAATCATTCACTCCACACATGTCTTGTGATTTTGTCTATCCATACTTGAATTTATATGATGATATTAACTCTGAATTGCAATTTTTGGTTGATTCTCTATGAGTTATGCTTTTCATGATGGTTGCACACTCTTGAGACTTGTATGAGTGATTTGTTACGGAGTTATGTGTATAATAGAGTTATGAATGAAAAAGCCTGCGTGTAATTAGGTTATGCACATTTATGTGAAATGGCATGACTTTATTGTATTTTAGTCCTACTTGAATGTTAACTAATATTGGTGTTTGTGGGTACTACCCTGGAAACCCTCACGAGACTACAACCCATCCACTAGGGTTAACCTAGGGGTTTAAAGCCTTGTTACATATGGTAAATGCAAAAGTGTTTCCCATGAAAAAAGGGGTAGATAGGATTCTCTATTTTTCTTAGTTTTTGCTTTGCTCGAGGACTAACAAAGTGTAATTTGGGGGTTATGATGAGTCCCTAAAATGCACTATTTTAGGCCCCCATTTACCTCTATTTTGTCTTCTTTTATAATGTAATTACCCTTTGTTATCACAGTTAGGAATTATGCAAGGTTTGTTCAGGTTTTAGGAAAAGCAAGTTAAAATCGAGGAGTTAAGGATTACAAGAAGCTAAATGAGTTTTTGGGATACTTAAAGCTCAAATGAGATGATCAGCCAAACCGCTAGAGCCTGAATTCATCAAAGGAGAAAAGACCCAACTCAACCATGCGGTGTTACCAACAACACACAGGGTCAACTAGGTCTCAAGCTGCAGACTCCAAGGTTCATAATGAAGAAGAATTGCTGCATGGTTCGACCAAGTGACCCTCAGGGGCGACTAGGTCGAGATACTGAGAGTCTTGACCAAGTACTTGACCAAAAAGACCTTGAGGGACGACAAAGTCGATGCGTATTCTTAACTACATTAGTGTGGATGTTTAGGGGTCGGTGAGGGCAGCATCACAAGTTGAACATGGGTATTTTATGAGGTTATCACGTAATGTTATAATTGGTGTATTCCCAAAAGGGGGGGGGGTTAATTGGAATTTTAAACTTTTCTCTTAGGTTGAACTAGATGTTGGCAACATATTACAACCTGGGGTCTTTCTATGTAGTTCCAAATGTGCTGATAAATATAATATATAGAAATTTAAATCAAGCACATCATCTACATAATAGCATACACGTGTGGTAAATATAAAGTTCGGAAATATAAATAAATACACGATATGTTATCGGGGTTCCGCCAACTGTGCCTACTTCCCCGCCTCTAACTCGCAAGCCCGAGGATTCCACTAATAGCTTACTTAAAGCGGGAGCACGATTACAACCAGGTCATTTAGCATAGGGCTGACCTCAACCTTAACCAGGTCAATTAGCGGGGCTGACCCCAACCTACACGCCTTAACAAGATGGCGCACCTAGCTTTCCTAACCGGGTCTAAGTCAATCCGGGACTATTCCAAGGCTAGTTTCCCTCTTCAGGCCCATGCCTGGAATACAATAGTTTTTCTCAATAAATGAAGTGGTATAGTGATTATGCTTTCAAGTAAAGCATATGTGAACCCAGTTACATTCAATCACATACACCACAAATGATATAATATGTAAGCTCAGTGTGGTCTAAATGTTTCAACTCTAAAATATATTTTCTATCAATGTAATGCATACATGAGAGTGTCAATAGAAAATCTTTGTATATCAAGATACTCACCCTATAAGTTCACACAAAGATATCAAGTCTCAAATATTTCAATCAGCAGGATGTCTCAAGCATGTAAATATCAAATAATGTATATGCTTGGTTTGCAAAAGACGTGTAATCTTTGTATTCAGTAAATAATATATGAGTGCATTAATATTGCAACAAAGATCACTATCACATAAGCAAATATCTTCTCAAAATTATATCAAAATAAATACGACAAGATATTTGAAAATGTTTTGAAGAGATTTTGTAATCCACAAAAAAATACGAACTTCTCAAGTTATTGCAATGGATATGCAATACTCAAAAGTTTAATACAAGTCTTCTTAGGTAAGACTTATTAGCAAAGTCCCCTAAGAATACTTAGATTTAGCTCTCAAGAAAATTATATCAAACAACTCGAGCAAGGAGAGCAAACCTATATGCACAACCACACTTAAACACACTTACAAAGAAGTTTGAGTAGTATGATCCGATAAGAATATGTGTAGGAGACTCAAATATGAGTATTATAGGTTTTGGGATTTTCAAGGACTTTCTCCTAATCACGATTGCTAATCTCTTGCTAATCTTAGCAAATGATGGACTATATATAGACATTAGAAGAATTATAGTCGTTAGGACATGTAGGGTATTATTAATTTTGTTTAAGAGCAATTGAACCCTAATTAACCCTGTTTAAAAATGTTTAACCGCGGTAAAAATCAAAGCAACCTGAGAGGTCCGGTCAACCAGAACCCTTTTAGTCGACCAGAGTTCATATGATTCGGTCAACCAAGGCACTTTTGAACTGAAGACTCGGTCGATCGAAAATGGGAAATTTCCTATTTTACCGAGGTTCGGTCGACCAGACCATTTTGAACTGAATGGTTCGGTCGACTAGACCATTGGGATTTCTTTCAAGGACCCTCGGTCAACCAGATGGTCAATTTGTTGACCATAGGAGGTTTTGGTCGACCGGGGGTTTTTAAACTACACTTGCTCGGTCAACTAGGACCTTGGTCAACTGTTGACCCAAGCCTATTTCGGTCGACCGTGACAGAATGAACTGCCAGTCAACCGCAAGTGCACAATGTGTGCATTTCGATCTTGTCTTGAAATGCACAAATCCTATTCAAGTGCCTAACAATCATAAGTACAATGGTGTGTGTCCTGGGGTCATTTTTATCCAATTTAAAGACACCGAAAGAATCCAATGTTGGCTGACCGAAGGGTAAACCCTAATATCTTTCTAAGGTCATTTTTCATTATGGTTGGTTTGAGCTTACGTATTATCATGCATGTGATGTGTGTGAGCTTATTACAAACCAAAGACCCTAATTAACTATTACAGACCAATTCTACAAATGAATATATTACAATTGAAAACAATAATTGGTCTTCAGGCTTTACTTGCTTTGTGTCCATCTCGATCTTAACAATTTTAGTTCCTGCACAAAATCTCAAACACCCATTAAATACAATGAGTGTTTTTCATAATCAAAACCGGGCGTGACCTATAAGGTCAACATTCTCCCCCTTTTTGATGATGACAAATATGATTAGCAAAAATATAGGGTTAAGGCTAAGAAGGCTCCCCCTCACAATATGCATCCAATGTATTTTTAAACAAATTCATTTTACCCATAATTTTTGCCCCTTTCCATCTCCCCCTTTTGGCAACAGCAAAAAGGGTCATTAGATACAAAACCTCAAACACCCATTAGATACAATGAGTATTTTTCATAATCAAAACCGGGCGTGACCTATAAGGTCAACATTCTCCGCCTTTTTTATGATGACAAATACGATTAGCAAAAATATAGGGTTAAGCCTAAGAAAGCTCCCCCTCATAATATGCATACAATGTATTTTTAAACAAATTCATTTTACCCATTATTTTTGCCCCTTTCCATCTCCCCCTTTTGGCAACAGCAAAAAGGGTCATTTGAGTTAAAATTCTAGACAATGGGTAAGTATTACAGTTATACAAGAAGAATTTGGAAAGATTTAGAAAATTTCGGCAGAGTGTCATTTGTAAATCGGACTTTCCAAAATGAATCTTGTATAAGTGTAACCTGTTTGAGTTGAAATTTCCTAGCAATTTATTCATAACTACTTAAATAGTTCAGTATGGTCCAATCAAGAAAATAAAAATCCAAGATGATCATGAATTGGACACGTTGTGCATCACAGATGATAATCAATACAGCATGTGATAAAAATATGAACTGTGCACACAATCAATAATCAACTTTCAATCAGTCTAAAGCAAGAAGATAAGTCAATCATTAATATCAGTTGCTAAGACCTAGAAAGTTCCCATGAGAGAGCTCCCCCTAAACTTATGCAAGTTATGAAACGATTACTTTAAATGTATATATATATATATGCACAATCGACTCCGAGGAATGTAATATGTAAATGATTTAACTATTGACATATTTAGATTTTGTGCACACAAAAGAGAATTGTTTTAATCATTTGAGCAAATGTCTGCAGAAAAATCAGCAGCATGCCGGCTGTAAACAGGACATTTCCCAAAATTTTTCCTGCACAAAAATGATTCTCAAACAAGTAGTATCATAGGAGTAAGGCATGCGAGAACCTATCATCTACTAGTAGGCAATTCTCATCAACTGCATCCGCCATGCAGTAGGCATTCTATGCTATTCATGCATTTCAATAGAATAATCATTTAACCACAAGCACATAGATGTCAAGGTACTGCTGATATATATCATAATCAAATAGGGTAGTATATCATAGTATCTGCATGAGAATACAAAATAAAAGTAAAAGCTGTTTTATTTAGTACAGACCAAATGATATAGAATAAAATAAAATGAATCAAAGCCACGAAATCTGATCTGCAAACTTCTTCAGAGTCTAGAATGCCCCTCCATCATCTCCTCCATAACCACTGTCACCGGCATCAAAGTCAAAGTCCATGGTCATCCTGTCTCTCTCATCCTGCATCTCTTGAATACGGTCGTTCAACTCACTGAAGCTGACTGTCATGGACCTCTCTAAATCTATAAAGTGACTAGCTGTAGAGATGGAGAACTGTTGGAACTCCTCATGAAGTGCAGTGGATGACAATGCCAAGTCTCTTAGGTCTGACTGGACTAATCCTCAAAATTGTGTGAATGAGTTAGACAAACTGGTGATTGCAGCCATAAGATCGACGTTTGATGGCTGCGAAGGTTGTGGTGGCTCTTGTAGGGCCTCTTCCTGCGCTACTGCTCCCCTAGAAGGCACCCAAATTTTACCAACAAGCTCGTACCCCATCAATCTCAGGGTCACGCCAGAGAAGATATCATCAGGTTGTCTCCTTTTCAGTGAAGCCACATTTGAGCACGTGACTCCAATATTCCTAAACAGCTTGTTTCAGATACCCCCATATGGCATTATAATTCGGTGGCTAATCGTTTTGGCCATCATCCATCGGATTATCAGGCTAGGCAGATCCAATTTCTTTCGAGAAAACAGACACCACATAATGAAACAGTCCAAAATTGACATGTGCACTCGAGATGATGCCTTAGGCAGGACATTATTCGTGATCAAGTGGTGCACAACCTTAGCCTTTAAAGTGAACTGACTATATTGCGGGGGATAGTTTTGGCTAGCAGTGCTAGGATCAGACAGGGTCAGGTTTGCAAATGTGGCAATTAAGAATTCCTGTTCGAAGATCCAGGAATTACCACATCGGGGCACTCGAAGTCTCCACGATCAATATCAAGGACATCTGAAATGTATTGTGCATCAAAACGTACATCTGTCCTCAATACACGGGAGAAGTACCCATTTTCATCATTACCCAAATTATCGTAAAACATTCTAACATACGTTGGGTAATGACCCCCAAGCTGATAGGAAATAAACGTTTTCTAGCCTTGATATTCGAACATATCCATTATGTTGCTAAAATGCTGATTCATGAAGTCCAGATCTAGGAACTTACCTAATATTGCCTCCTTGGGATGGAACTCTCATATGTATCTGACTTTGCACCTTTCTAAAAGAAAGTACTCATCCTCAGCGTGTGCAATATCGTGGGCTTCTATGTGTGCCGTGACTGCAAGGATGTGAGGCTTGGTAACAGGGTTTTCTTGGAAATAGAAGGAAAGGATGAAGGATCTCTCAAGTTTTTCGTGCAAATGAGCTGCAAATGAAGAAAAATTATATATATATATATATATATATCACAGCTCGGTCGACTAGAAGTAGATACGGTCGATAGACGATTGAACTTCCCCATGCCCCGACACTGTTTGGTCGACCGAGGAGAAAATGAACTGAGATGGTCAGTCGATTGAGAGGGAAAACTGTAACCATGTTTGGTCGACCAGGGGAAAACCAAAACTTTCAGTCGACCGTGGGAATATGTTTACTGAGGTTCGATCGACCGTGAGGGTCTAAGTCAACATGGTTCGGTCTACCGAGAGACTTTACTCATGCAATGCTCGGTCGACCGAGCATAGTGAATTTTACCAATTTTTCTTCATTTTGATCCAAAGTTCTCCCTTAGGCTCAGATTTGATATGTTACAACAAAACATGATTCTTACGGATTCTTGGTGAAGAGATATTAAAGAATTGAGGTACGTACCAAGAATCAACTTATTGACCGTAAATTACTTCCCTTTAAGTTCAAACTATTTTGGCACCGAGCACAAAAGAGTATGTGGCTTTTCCTAAGCTATGCTCTTTGATGATTGGAGAGTATCCTTTAGAAATGATGACATAAAGGAGCAAGGATATGAACCAAGGAATGGGTGAAACCTCACCAAGTATGATCGTGGTTTGGTAAGGACTCCCTATGGATGAGATAAACAAGAATTAAAGGATTTGTAATTCAAACTCAGAGGGACCAATTCCCTAGAGGATACCTCTAATTTGGTTATAGCTATGAGAAGCACTCAACATACATTAGTCATTTATGATCAATAGTGCTTTAAGCTTAGAGTGATGACTTGATTTTGATTTAGGCTTTTCATATTCAAAAGTGAGTTTAGGGTATAGTGATAATGGACAACAGTGGCTTAACTTAAAGTATTATATTTAAGCATGAGTTAAGCATTTGAAAATATTTTACCTAGCAAAGATGCCTAGTTCATTTTGAAGTGGAATTTATCCAATTTTTGAATTGGCATGCTAATCTTATGATTATTAGTATGGTAAGAGAGCAAAGTGAATACATATACTAAGGATTTCCATTTTAAGCACAAACCACTTCCTAAGCCTACAGTGATCACAACCCCTAAACCTAGGAACAATGGAAGGATAACTAGAATGCAATTTCAATTTGAATCTGTTTTTACTTAAGTCCTACGGGGTTTGCTTTGCTAATTATCGATTTCATTTCCTTTTCTAAGCCTCTGGCACTTCAAAGTAAGTAGTTAAACCATATGTGCCACACAGTTTTGCAACATAAGCAGGTATTGAATGTACATAAGGGATTGTGCTTATTTATTCCATTTTTCTTTAGTGAGGCTAGACTGTTGGTTCTATGTGAGCAACCTGAACCCTTTTTGAAAAGAGTTTTCTTTTTAGGTCCTAAGGGGTTGTTTAGGTTGCCTTTATCTCTTAGGGATTTGAAAAACATTTCAAAATAATTTTTACTTTTTCTTTCTGAGCAAATGATTTTCAAAATCTTCTCCATTTTTCTCCTTTCTAGTGTGGCCCGATATTCTTTCAAATCATTTAAGTGCTTTGCCACCTTTCCATTTTCATCTTTCAAAAATGTTTTCTTCTTTGATATTTCAACTAGAATTCTATGCATTTTAAATGAAGTCTTTTCTAGTTTTCCATATGAAGGCATCTCATCAAATGATTCATCATATGATTTATCAAAATGAAAGACACATGAATCATTGCATTCATTCATACCATCATCATCACAGGAAACATTTGAAGATTCATCACAAGATATATTATAGGAATCAACAGATGAATCATCACATCCAATATTAATAGAATTATTATGATATTCAACATATGATCCAGCATTTGATACATCGTATGATTTGGAACGAGAATCATCACAGTAAATATCACATGAGCAATTAGATGATTCAACACAAGATTTTTTATAGTAAGCATCGCATGAACCATTTACAGTATTATCAATAGATGATTCAGTATATAACCTATGCCAACATTCAACACAAGAGCCATCAGACAAGCTAGAGTGAGAATCATATACCTCTTTGTTGATTTCTAGCTCAAGATTTACCTCCTCCTGATCATTTGAGCTTGGAGCATTCGGAGGAGTTACGATTTCCTTCTCCTGGGACTCTCCATATTTTTTTTTCTAGTTCATCCTAGATTTCCTGTGCGCTATGACATGCCACGCACTCAACAAAAATATCAGAATCTAACGTAAGGTATGACATGTCCATGGCATTAGAATTAATCATATTAAAATTATTTTCATTTATTTGTGCACATCTTCCTTTAGCAGTCACAAGCCAGACCCTCCAGTCCATAGATTTCAAGAATATGGTCATTCTAACTTTCCACGTGGTGTAGTTGGCACCACAAAATAATGGAGGACTGGAAAGTGACTATCCCTTACTGAATGGGGATACACCAATGTGAGTCATTGCGATCTTTTCACAAAAAAATTTACGTCAAGTGCAACGAGGCTCTGATACCAATTGTTATAATTGGTGTATTGCCAACAGAAAAGGTGAATTTGAATTTTAAACTTTTCTCCTAGGTTGAACTAGATGAGGCAACATATTACAACCTTAGGTCTTTCTATGTAGTTCCAAATGTGCTGATAAATATAATATACAGAAATTTAAATCAAGCGCATCGTCCACATAATAACATACACATGTGGTAAATATAAAGTGCGGAAATATAAATAAACACACAATATGTTATCGAGGTTCAGCTAACTATGCCTACGTCCTCACCTCTAGCTCACAAGCCCGAGGATTCCACTAATAGCTCACTTAAAGGTGGAGTGGCACCTATTACAACCAGGTCAATTAGCACAGGGCTGACCTCAACCTTAACCAGGTCAATTAGCGAGGCTGACCTCAACCTACACGCCTTAACAGGATGGCTTACCTAGCTTTCCTAACCGGGTCTAAGCCAATCTGGGACTATTCCAGGGCTAGTCTCCCTCTTCAGAACCGTGCCTAGAATACAACAGTTTTGCTCAATAAATGAAGCGGTACAGTGATTATGCTTTCAAGTAAAGCAGAAGTGTACCCAGTTATGTTCAATCAGATACACCATAAATGATATAATATGTAAGCTCAGTGTGGTCTAAATTTTTCAACTCTCAAATATATTTTCTATCAGTCTAATGCATACGTGAGAGTGTCAATAGACAATCTTTGTATCTCAAGATATTCACCCAATAAGTTTACATAAAGATATCAAGGCTCAAATATTTCAATCAGCAGAATGTCTCAAGCATGTAAATATCAAATAATGTATATGCTTGGTTTGAAAAAGATGTGTAATCTTTGTATTCAGCAAATAATATATGAGTGAATGAATATTGCAACAAAGATCACTATCACATAAACAAATATCCTCTCAAAGTTATATCAAAATAAATATCACAAGATATTTGAAAATGTTTTGAAGAGATTTTGCAATCCACAAACAAATACGAACTTCTCAAGTTATTGTAATGGATATGCAATACTCAGAAGTTTAATACAAGTCTTCTTAGGTGAGACGTATTAGCAAAGTCTCCTAAGAATACTTAGGTTTAGCTCTCAAGGAAATTATATCAAACAACTGGAGCAAAGAGAGCAAACCTATATGCACAACCACACTTAAACACACGTACAAAGAAGTTTGAGTAGTAAGATCAAGTAAGAATAAGTGTCGGAGACTCAAATATGAGTATTATAGGTTTTGGGATTTTCAAGGACTTTTTCCTAATCAAGATTGCTAATCTCTTGCTAATCTTAGCAAATGATGGGCTATATATAGACATTGGAAGAATTATAGTCATTAGGACATGTAGGGTATTATTAATTTTGTTTAAGATCATTTTAACCCTAATTAACCCTATTTAAAAATGTTTAACCGCGGTAAAAATCAGGGCAACTTGAGAGGTCCGGTCGACTAGAACCATTTCGGTCAACCAGACTTCATATAATTCAGTCGACCAGGGCATTTTTGAACTGAAGACTCGGTCGACCGAAAATGGGTGATTTCCCATTTCACCGAGGTTCGGTCGACCAAGCCATTTTGAACTGAATGGTTCGGTTGACTAGACCATTGGGATTTCTCTCGAGGACCCTCGGTCGACTAGGTAGTTGGTATTCATTTTTGGCTCGATCGACCAGATGGTCAATTTGTTGACCATGGGAGGTTTCGGTCGACTAGGGGGTTTTGAACTACACTTGCTCGGTCGACTAGGACCTTGGTCAACTATTGACCCAGGCCTATTTCGGTCGACTGGGGCAGAATGAACTGCCAAGGTCGGTCGACCGAAAGTGCACAATATGTGCATTTCGGTCCTGTCTTGAAATGTACAAACTCTATTCAAGTGCCTAACAATCATAAGTACAATGATGTGTGTCCTAGGGTCATTTTTGTCCAATTTAAAGACACCAAAAGAATCTGGTGTCGGTCAACCGAAGGGTAAACCCTAAGATCTTTCTATGATCAGTTTTCATTATGGTTGGTTTAAGCTTACGTATTATCATGCATGTGATGTGTGTGAGTTTATTACAAACCAAAGACCCTAATTAACTATTACAGACCTATTCTACAAATGAATATATTACAATTGAAAACAATAATTGATTTTCAGGCTTTACTTGCTTTGTGTCCATCTCGATCTTAACAATTTTAGTTCCTGTACAAAACCTCAAACACCCATTAGATACAATGAGTATTTTTCATAACCAAAACCGGGCGTGACCTATAAGGTCAACACATATGGTCTGGGGATATCTTATATAGCACAAGTTGGATTTGTTTTCCAGGTATAACTTCTGGCTGAGGTGGAGTGCTAGAACGGGAAAAAGTTCCTCAGGTTAGATATTTTTTGCTAAGTACGTTGGTGTTCAATGAGTTTTGTTAGCTAGGCATGGTGTATGTAGGGCTTGCAAGGGACTTCTTGGCAAAGTCAGCAAGTATGGCGTGATTCTCGATTAATCGATCTCCGAAGGTATCACTAGATGGTAGAGTTGCAAATAGAGGCTTGGATTGGTTATACGGTAGACTTTGCAGGTCCAACTATGCATGTTTCTAGTGAGGTGGGATATAGACTTGGTGTTATGTCTAGACTGTGCATCTTTCTAGTATATAAGAAAGATAGGTTCAAGCTGGGTGATCCAATGGCCAACAAGGTGGCAATTGATGGAGGCATGGCTTTAGGTGTTAAAGCCATAGGACAGTGTACTCAGATATATGAAGAAAAACAGGTGCTAGTAATTTGCAGTAGTTGCAATGAGCATGTTGTGCAAGTGGAGTTGGAGACTCGGGGTAGGAGTGCGGGGATTTCTAACTCAGAATACTTGTGGTATCACTGAATAAACTGGAACAGAAATGAAATTGTGATGCAGGTGGAGTTTCATACTCATGGCAAAGATGACGTTTGTCATGATGTAAGGAGATTGACCTCAGGAAACCAGCAGGATCACAATAGACTCAGAGGCACTATCAAGCCACCACCTAGGTGTGATCTGATGTCTTGTGCAACCAGTACTACCAGGAAAGATCCTACTACCTTTCAGGTTGAAGTGCATGCCCAGGAGAAAGGGAGGGATACAGGTGCACTGGTGCAAGAGATGGAGGTACCTGTATAAGAATTAGATAGGAGGGTTGGTGGTGCCCCCAGAGGGGGAGAGGGAGATAGGTTGCGAGTGGGCAAGTACTCTGTTGTTTTATGTGAGTGACATGTCAATTTCTGGAAAGGTTCCGACTGAGGTAAATTAGTCGGGGACTCTGTTGAGAATGGAAGTTAACATGAAGGCATTAAGTGCTTCCAAAAGTGTTCTTGGGTTGGAGATTCACAAGAATAAAGTTATAGGGAGATTGGGATTATCTCAGGGTGACTTTGTCACTTTGGGGAGATTTATGTTATCTCAAGGCAATTTTATGGACAAAACTACTTGGAGATTGTGGTTATCTCAAGGTTGTTTTAGGAATCAGGTGTTGGTGAGGTTTAGCATGGTTGATGTTAAACCTTTCACCAACACACCATTGGCGAATCTAAGTAAACGGTCTATCGCTTTGTACTTGAGGATGGATGGTGATGTTCGAGTCATGTCAAAGATTTCCTACGTCAGTCCAGTTGTGTACTTTGGCGGGCAATAGAGGGTTCCATCAGTTGTGAGGTTCACCAATGGGGACTACACAAGGGGCTTGGAGGCAGGACGCTTATAACAGGGTACGTTATAGGAAGGCCTAATTGTTGAAAGTCCAAAGTATAGTATCAGGGTGCACTGGTTACAACTGGTTCAGAGTTCTTAGCAGAGGCTAAGGCTGACAAGATAGCATCGTGGTTTAAAGGATCATTCAAGGAGTTGGGTGTTCATCTAGGTGAAGTTCCTATTACCACGGTCAATTTCAAGCATGGCTTTGACTTGGTTTACATCTCCAAATCTTAGAGGGGAGTCAGGTTCTAATCTATAGTCCCGGGTGGAGTAGCAGTTATACTTTTAGATTTCTAAGGTTGTGAATATTTGCCAAGATGGAGATTGTTAGGGACATGGATCATATTCAGAGCGGATCACATGTACTAGAGAGAGCTACGTGAAGCAAATGAAAATTAGATGAGAAAAGGCTTAAGGCAATACGCAGGAAGATCTTTGCTTAGTTTCCATTAGCGCAGATTATGTGATTTGAATTCGAGGGCTTGTAGATTTGGCTTACCTTAAGGATTTTCCTTCGGGAGATCACTATAGATGTAGTTTAGGTTTACTAGAAAACTTCTATATGCATTAGATGTTATATAAACATCATTATGTAACCCTATTGGGGGGAAAGACATTGACCATAGTGAAAACCCAAGTGTTGATCCCGTGGACGTAGGCTATTGCCAAACCACGTAAATCTTGTGCATTCTAGTTGTATTTTTTATTCTTCTTATTATTGTTTGAGTACTTCTTGAGTATATTTCAGCATCAAGTGATTGCATTAGTGGTTGTTGATTGTTTTGTGTTTGATCGTGTGCTTCCACTGCACCTGTTCAAGTTGAACGAACATCAATGGATTTTCTTGAAAATCTTGAATGATATAACCATTATGAAAATTGCAAATTTTGAGAATTATAGTCTTTGTTGAATAATGAAAATATGATAAAATTTTTGAAAATCATGAATGTATGCATTCTTAAAAAAAAAAAAAAAAACCACCAGAACACTTAGGTTCAAACTTGATTTTCAAAATTATAGACTACTCTGCAAAATTCTTATTCTCTATTTTTTTTTTTTTTCCACTTGATATTGACAAAGGAAAAGAAATTTTCAATCTTGGAAAATTTGTTTTTAAGTTAATTGGTATCAATTCTTGTTTATTTGACTTATGATCAACAACAACTGGCATCAATTTGCACATATGACCATGCATTAATTTGGTATCATCTATTTTCATATTCTTAACCTTGATAAAAATTTCACGATGGACATTTTGGTTTATCTTTTTAGAAGAACATATTTTTGGATAAAATTCAAACCTTGTGCTTAAAATTTTTAATCTTTAGCCTTATCCCTCTTATTTTGGTTTTGATGATGTCAAAGAGGTACAGATATAAGAAAAATAGGAATTTGTGAGTAAACTTAATTGATTTATATTGTTCCTACTTTTTGAATAGTTTGTCTTTATCAAAGGGGGAGATTGTTAGCCCCACAGTTTCATCAACCTGGTGTAATGATAACATACTATGTTATGGAACTAATGACTATGTGCTTAAGTTGTGTTTTACAAGGTTTAAGTCATTAAATTTGAAGAAAAGTAGAAAAACTAAGAGAAGATATAGAAGACTTAAATTTGATTTATTTGTATTGTTTTCTTTTTGTTGAATTTTTGAGTCTGGTCCCTGTTTTGATGCTGACAAAGCACCAGTTTTTTATGTGTGTTTTTAAGTGTTTGAACATGTTTACTATTCAAAACACACATAAGGCGAAAAGGAAATGGAAGTTGGGACGGGACTTAAAGCATACACACAACTTGGTGTATCCCATAAAGAAAGAGCAAAAGACGAAGACATTTATTTTAAGTTGTATATGCATTTAATTTTTATTATTTTGATCCGTAATAAATGCATACATCCTACATGATATAACTTAATGCTTTGATAGGCCATAGACATACCTTAGGTTCGGTCGACTAACCTTGTGTTTTTATACCCTTTAACTAAATTGCCACAAGCTTATTCACACAAGGTTGAAAAAGCACAGGGGCTAAATAAAACATAAATGCACATTTTTGAATAGCCTCGGGCAACCGATCAATTTATGTGTTATAGCCCTCAGTCAACCAAACACACTATAGGCCAAAAAGTCAAATTGTTGACTACACCTTGGGCGATCGAAGAAAAATGAACGCATCTTCCACGCTTGATCGAACCCTGGTCATTGACTTTTCCACCATCCCCGAGCGCCCAAACTTTTAGTTCAAAATCACTCCGGGAGATCGAATTGTGAGGTTCGACGGACCAAACCATTCACCGGGCGACCGAAACCATGAAGGTTTGGAAAATTGCCTAGCTCAGCCAACCGATTGTTGCCCTCAGTCAACCGAATCTAAAAAATTCACTTTTCTCTTTGTGTCTATTCGGGCGATTGACCCTAAGGACCGAGCAACTAAAACTCTTGGGTTGCCAATAATTATTTGCTATAACTCAGGTTAAAATTTAATTAAACAAATCTAATAATACCTGGCGTGTCCCAATGGTCATATCTTTTAGAAAAAACTATAAATACCCCTTTCATTTGTTTAATTAGCAACTTTGATTAACCAATTTTTCTCTCAAAATTATTTTCTTAATCAAAGTTCCCCCACTCATATTTTTATTGTAAAATCATTTTTGGGGTAAATTTTTACACTCTCCAAACTCTCTTTGATTCTTTCCTTGAAACATTTCTAAGAGAGTATTTTGTTTGCACAATCATTTTGATAATGTTTATTGCAAAAACAAATTTTGAGCATAAATCCTAATTTCTACAAATAATTTTTATTGCTAATCTTTGTTGGAGAAATATTTATTTTATTTTGATTTTTGAAGCATGTATTGCATATTTCCCTTAACATCAAAGATCACACATTTTAGTTTTTGCAAAAATATCATTAAGACCAAAAACCTTAGGGTTCTCTGGTTCGTATTAGAAAAATATTTTTAGGAGAATATTTTATTAAGGGTTCAAATCTTTGAAGCATTTTATCATATATATCTTTCTTTAAAGATTGGAATATTTGTTTTGAAAAACACCCTTTTCTACAGAGCATAACTCATATCATATTAGCGTGCATGTATTGAGCTACACTATTGTACATCATCTGCTTAGCATAAAAGCATTGTCTTTGTACACAAATTTTATTGAACATCTGTTGTATTCCAGATGTGTGATTTGAAGAGGGAGACTAGCCTTGTGAATAGTCTTGGATTTGCTCATAGTCGGTTAGGAGAGCACCGGATTGGTTCAAACCCAGTTAGGAGAACTAGGAGATGCACCCTCCTGAGAAAGTGTGCAAGGTGGCTCCACCTGGTAAGTGAGCTAGGGAATGTCTGCTTCGGAAGGACATTGTAAACGGTTTCTGCTCCACCCATAAGTGAGCAGGGTTAGTAGAATCCTTAGGGGGTACGCCAAAGTTGGGGATGTAAGCTGGTTTGGTCGAACCTCAATAACAAATCTGTGTGTCACACTCCCTCTTTATCTCATTTACATTTCTGCACTTAAATTTCTGTATATATATATGTTTTTTTATTCACGGTTACAATTATTTGCATGCACACATTTAAATTAAATAAGATTTACTGCACACGTGTATGCTTGAACTCATAGTTTAAACATTTTACATACACGCGTGTACATTAAATGAGATATGATTTGTGGCGAATTGACGAATTGTTTAAATTAGCCAAAACGGTTTTAAATCCCAATTCACTCCCTCACTCTTAGGATCACACCAATTCCAACACTCTCTATTGTACTATTCTTCAACTTGTAATACTATGATAAAATATAAGACATAATACTAAAGGGCTTAAATTGGGATCAAATGGAAGGCCAAACCCCGACCTCGTGTTAGGGGCGGTCGATCAGCCCCAATAGGCAATCGATCGGTCTAGAATATTTTGCCTACAATAGCCATTTTCCTTCTTTAATGACTAGTAAACGGTCGATCAGGTCTAGTAAGTGCTTGATCGATCGATCTGGTAAGTCAAAAGGTTTCAACAAGTAGAAAATGACTAGTTTTCATCCAAACTCTACATATATGCCCTCCTAACCCTTAAGAACTTGAAAGAAACTATCTATACTAAATATCCAAGTGTTTTTGCTTTTAATTCTCTATTAGTCGATCCACTATTTGTACTTAAATTGCTTATCTTTAAAAGAGAAATCTTGAGCCTTTCGTTTGATTATTCTTTAGGAGTTTATTTTGTGGGCTTCAAATTGTAAATCTTCCTTGTGAGGAATTTGTTTTGTAAGCTTTGATGTATTTGGTTCTCTGGTCTTAAAAAAACAATAATGTTAAGTTGGTTGCCTTATCTCTGAAAAACAAGGGTTGTATTTGGTTTTCTTGGCCTTTGTTAAAATAAAGGGAATTAGTGGAACCTCAAGATAGCTAGTCGTATGAGAGTGGATGTAAGCGAGAATATCTGAACCACTATAGAAAGAAGTTTGCATCTTTCTTCCCTTCTCTCTTTAAATTACTTCCATATTTGTGTGATTTGCTTAATTTGTCTATTTGTTTCAATTTTTGTATCAAGCTTTTAATAGTTCATTAAACCCAATTCACCCACTTCTTGGGTTGCCTTTGGGCCATCGCATATCAAAAAGATCTCATAGCTTGAACCCTGTAGCCCCTTTCAAAGCAAGTGAAAATGCATATTTCGAAGATAGGGTCTAACTTATATTCGGGCTTGATCACTATAGGAATGTGAGCATTTTCTAAGAATCGAATATGCTCTATGTGGAGTAGTCTACCTCTTAACTTGTCCTAGCTTCCTTCGCCCATTTACTATCCAACTTTGTAGAAAGTGGCTTGTTTAATACTATAACAAGTTGTGTTGAATGCATCTAATAAAAAAAAATTAAGAAATTATTAATGTTATCTCAATCTCCTAGCCTTCTCAAATGGGGTTTGTTAATCCTCACTACCACTCCATCTAATTGTGACGTCCTATAGAAAATGTCTAGCAATTCCCCTAAACATGAAAAAAATTTAAAAACTTGTCTAAATATATTATTATCTAACTTGAGACACTTCACTGACTTTCTTGTCTATTTCTTAACTTTGCCTTCCATTGTATTTCTTGAATGAGAAAACGTTTTTTTTGTTTATAAAGTAAACCATAGCTTCTTGGAGTGATTGTTATGAAAGTGACAAAGTACAAAGTTCCATTCCTTACTAGTCTAGTACGCTAGAAATCCCTAAACATCAAAGTGAGCTTAGTCTAGGTGTTTTACTATTTTTGGAGCATGATTATACTTTTAGTGTGCATTATTTTCTCAACACATAATACGTGTAAAAGTCAACTTTGAACTATCTACTTCAAACCTTTCAATTCCTTTTGTGGAATTCTATCTGATCTCACTCGCATCCAACACTACAAGTTAAAGTTTTCCTTCCCATCAAACATGGCTAACTTATTCATCTTTTATGCATTTAGGATTGGACATGTTATTGAGAACTCCATCGGTACATATTTTGACCCATGTTTAATCCCCATATGTATCCCTTATCTCAAGTTTGTCTCTCAAGTTGAGGTAGTTCGAAGATTCACCCTGTGGCTGGTGGCCATCTGACATGTTGATTGTGATAAGAATCAATCTTATGATCGACATTAGGGGGTAATGTTTGTGCATGATTTTGATAATCTTGAGGTAATGATGGTCTTTTCATCTCTAGGGCTTCCCACTACTTAAAGATTAGGTAATTGAATAAGATAGAAAAATATGACTCTTGATTAGTAAAATTCAAAGGTAATTCCAAACTAATCAAGTACAGTGCGTGAGATAGGCATTTAATGGGCTCTAATACCTTCTCTGGACACAATCAAACTCCAAAACCCAACTTGCAGAGGCCATGTCTACTTATTCATTGCACCTAAGTGTAGGTAAAAAATAAAACAATTGATCGATAGCGATTAATTAGGTAATCTAATTGCATTTAGGATAAAATTTAAGAGGTGGTTTTTGACACATTGCGATAGCTCTACCTCAATTATTAAAATTAAACATCAAAGTTAAAAGACTATACCACTTAATTAAGATGATAAACACATAGAGACCCAATTATTTCTAAATGATTAAAACATGTATATAAGTTGTCAAAAATAACAGCCCTACACTAAATCTAAAATATTTCCCCAATCACAATAAAAGAAATCCAGAAATAAATTAAAGATAAAAATATAATAATAATTTTAATCATTTATAAATTTAAAAATTGTGAATCAAATTGTCGCCTGCAACGCGTGGATAATATAATAAGCTTCAAATCCCGAGAGGCCTTGTCATCAACTTGCTACGTGCTTGCAATTAACGATTACTGCGTGTATGCATGTCTGCTCCATTCAAGTCCTCACAGGAAAAAAGGATTGCTCCACTGCCGCCTCTGAGTTAGTTCAACCATGAGTTACCTCATTCCCATATCATTGCACAACACGTTGCAAATTAATCCATGCATTATTGATTTTAATTCCGCAACTTCAATTATTGGGGAGAGAGAGAGAGAGAGAGAGAGAGAGAGAGAGAGATGTTTTTGGCAGGTTTCATGTGTAGGATATTTTGTTTGAGATGGGTTGGAGGACCCTTCGTTATCCAATGGAAGGGCGAATTATATTGCTGTCCTATGCTCCGGGACTCTGCAAGCCCTGAGCGGTCGTGTCAAAACCATCGAGCAGCATCTGCTGTTTTCGACGCGTAAAAATCTATTGTTCATTGACGGGGAATTCCAATGGCATAACGATGCATGATTGCTTCAATTCTCATGCTATAAAAAATAATAATAATAAATTTTGACATGACTGTTTGCTGTGGTAGGTATTCCTCTCTTTAATGTGGGGAAGCAGATGGAAAGAGACCTACGTGTTTATCCACATGGATTCCATCTTGACATCAAACTTTTGGGTACTTTATTTAATGCGGGAGTGATTTAATTTGGAGGATGTTTGGAAAGTTGGATATTTTACAAGCTTGTCTGGATCAAGAATTTAAGAGTTAAAAAATAAAAAATCATTATATTTTTTTTTATTGCAGTTTATTGTATATTATATTGTATTAAACAAATGAAAGTTGTTCTAATAAGATTAAAAAATTTTAAAAATTAAATATTAATCATGAGCAAAATTAAAATTTAATTCATTCATTTGTTATATATATTTTTTATTTTTTTCAGTAATTAAATATGAAAAAATGAATTTCTTTGTATTTTTAGTTTCTATTCCCTATATTTTTTAAATTCTAAATAAGACCTTTAGATTCTTTAGAAATGTATGATGCTTTGAACATTCAAAAATTAAAACAAAATCTTGGATTCTCAAGTGAATCTAATTTTATCATTGTTAATTGATGAAATAATCATTTCACATTACTAATAATACTATTCTTGGTTTTTTAGTATTCATGGTTATTATTATTATTATTATTATTATAGACAACCAATTTTGTCTGGAGCCCAATATAAAAAATTTAGGCATTCCCATTGTTCATACAAATACCGAAGCGGGGTCCGGGATACTAAATTTCAGGGAAATACATCAAAGAAATACCGTGAAATACAAGAAAAATACAAAAGGGAATATGCCAGAATATATTCAATTAAGTTGAATGAATTATTTCTCAAAATTGAATGATTTATAATAAAGAATGATGACTTGTTTCCAAATTCAATTAACTTGTTTGTAATTTATATGAAAAGAAATCAGTATAAGACATCTAGTTGAGTCTATGATGGAAACTCTCTACAAATGGAAAACACACGCATGAAAAGAAAAGAAATTGCCTAAGATGGTTTGGTTTACTTTTAATTATGAATAAAATCTAGCCCTATAAGTAGGGGGCATCCGCAAGGGGAGTGACGACCACGCAAGAAGAGAGGGAAAAAAAAAGAATTTCGTGCATCCTTGGGGCAGCTAAGAAAGAGTGAGGGAGAGAAGAAAATTATTTGCTGAAAATTTAGGATTGGAGATGCTTGCGCAGTCAGTTTAATCTTAACAATCAAATGGTAATTTCTCGTCCGATTGAGCTGAAAGTTTGACAAGTTGTTCTGATTCATCGTTCTTCATTTTGGTCAGTCATATTGTCATTTGGAGTTTTGAAAATATGGTTTTGTGGCTTAGGTAGCAGCCCCATTGCGTCAACACCTTCAAGATTGGAGGTTCTTGCGCAGTCAGATTGATCTAGATGTTCAGATAGTGATTTCTCGTCCAATTGAGATAAAATTTTGTTAGGTTGTTCGTGACTCATCCGTCTTCATTATTGTCGGTTAGATTGTCATTTGGAATTTTGTAACTTTGGTTTTATGGCTTGAACAATAGCCCCATTACAACAACAACCTTGATGGTTGAGGCTTAAGGTATGTGATTGGGCTGAAATTGTTCAGATTTATTTCTTACATGTTTCTAGATATTTGCATATGCTTAACTCTTATACCATGTATGCTCCTCTGTGCACCTTACTGATTCTATTAGATGCTCATGGAAATACATTTTGAATGAATGAATCATATTTGTTCTATGCTATAATTGTTCTAATATGTTGTGTATGCTAGTTATCCTTCCATGACTCCTTGAATGAATGAATGATGAGGAGTGATTGTAGCTTTTATAACTAATATGAGGATATACATAAGTGCAATGAATTCTATTATTACTTACTTGGTGCAACATGTCTTTAAAATAGGTTCTTATGGGATGCATGTAATTGCTTTTATTGATGTGAGCTAATTGTAAACATTGAATATTTTTTTCAATCATGAATTTATATTTTCTCTTGCATCTTTATTAATTTCTAGTGTTCTCAATTTCTTGGCTTGCCTTTTGTTAGAAATCACTTCAAAAGCATGTGTTGGCATGCCCCTTTTTTATAAAGGCTGGACAAATTATGGGATACTTCTAAAAACTCTTTTGTTCACCTAAATAAGGCTTATGACTCTTGATTTTGATGATAATAAAGTAAGGTTACTTAATTGCTTCAAAGTTGCGATATTTTCAGATATTGAAGTTAAAGCATACTTCAAGTGATTGATTTTAAAAGCTCATATCATATTCAAAATTGAAAGCTCAAGGAAAAATGAAGCTCAGGACTTGAAAGAACTCAAAGCAACAAATTCATAAAGATTCTCAAAGAGTTCAAGAGTTGAAGAGGGTCAATAGGACGTGGTTGTAAGTACTTCAAGTATATTCAAAGTATGGAATTCTTTTTTAAGCTCATTAGGAAAAAGAGACTTAGAGACCTATTTTTAATACTTGAACATACTTTAAAAAGAAAACAAATTAACATTCCAAGAATTAAGAAGCAAAGAGAGAGAATACAAACATATTTAAAAAAAAAAAAAAACCAGCATTTCATCTTGACAGGAGCCTGACTGGGCATTGTCAGTCGGCTGCTCAATAAAGGGTCTTTAAAATACATAGATAGAAGGTTGTCAGGCTACTGTTTGGACCTTGACAGGCACCTAACGGTGCAAAATGAGAAGCCTGACCAGGTTTCATCAGGCTGTTGTCACCCTTCTGCCTATTTTTTTAAAACTGAGTTATTTAGTGACAGGCGCTTGACCACATGGTGACAGGCGACTACCACCTTACTGCCTGTGAAAATTAATTATGTAATTCATTGACAAGCCACTAACTGAAAGCCCTTCGGCTACTGCCACACGGTAGATTTTAAATTTTATAACAGACATATTTTTGAAAAATAGATTGCTTGGGGCTTAAACCTGTTCAAAACTTAGACACTACTCCAAATAAACTTGGGGATCAAGTTAGACACTTTTCTAAATCTATAGATAACCCTAATACCAATGAATTTAATTACCAAGAATCAATTATAGCTCTCATACTCTCTCAGTTGTTCTCAAACTCTCAAAGGCTCTCTCACTCTCATCTTGTGCACGAATCCTACTAACGTACCGTTGTCTTTCATTACTAAAATTGTGCATCAAGTTCTAAATCTTTCATCTATTGAAGGAACCATTTGGTGATATACTCTTTGAGCTTCAATATGAATTTCATATTTGAATTGCTCTGAAGTATATAGATTGAATTTGTACTAATCAGCTCTTTTGAGAGCATCTCTTGTACACCTTCTTTTAAATCTTGTCTTGTAGATTCATTGAGGGTTCGGGTGCTTGAATCGTTGGACTGAACGAGGGGATATCATTTGAAGAAGCACACTCTAGCCTAATTGAAAAAGTGACCGAGTGAGGGGATATCACTTGGAGAGGCGGGCTCTAACTTATGAAGGAGTGTGTAACGGTGTTGTTCCACCTAGAAAAGGAACTGATATGGTGGAATCCTTTGGTAGTTTTCCAAAGGCAAGGATGTAGGCTGGGGATAAGTCGAATCTCGTAAAAACCTGGTGTCTCTCTCTTTTCCTTACTCTCTTTACTTTCAACATATATTAACTGCGTTGATGTTTTAAATTCTTAATAATAAATACTACGGAGTTTGAAAATTAAATAAATTGAAGTTTAAATTTTTTTTTGGGATTGCGGAGACTGAAAGGGAGTTCGTTGGTTTATCCATACTTTGCGAAAACTGTAAGAAAGTATGTTGATTGGTCAAACACCCAAAGACTCTTTAACTGAAAGTTTATTTAAAGTCTAAGCTTTTGGAAAGAGTATTGGATTTTATATTAAGCATCATATTGAGAAAGCAAATCCATTACTACAGGGATTGAATCAAAATCATATATATAGGGTTACAAACAAACAAAAGTTGAATTCTTGTAAAATGCTGAATCTTATATCTTAGTTTGGATCTTGTGGTTGATTGGATAATTGATTGGTTGATTAAGTTTAATTTTATTGTGTGGTTGTGGATTGAATAAAGACTTAAAGCTTTTGTTGTAAGTTTGATAAATAAATAAGAGGTAAAGAATTCTTTAAAAAGATTTAGAAGAAATTTTAATAACCCAATTCACCCCCTCTTTTAGGACTACATCTTAGTTTTCAATTGGTATTAGAGTGGGGTTATAACAAATCCTAACAAGTAGTTATATAAAGATCTTAATGGCTCACATAGGCGTGACTCCCTTTGGAGAGAGCCAATCCTCAACTAGGCCACCCATCTTTTGTGGTTTAAATTATACATTTTTGAAACAAAGGATGTGAATGTATAAGAAATTATACATCTTCAAACTATGGATTTGAGAGCTTTGGAGGTTGTCACGGATGGTGATCTAACTCCTGCCAAACTAGAAGATGGTAAAAAAAAAATCCCTAAAGAGAAAAAGGACATAACTGAAATAGATCACAAAATGCTACAAGTAAACGCAAGTGCTATCAATGCTTTATATTGTGCTCTAGATATTAATGAATTCAATAGAGTCATGACCTGCAAAATAACCAAGAAAATATGGGATAAATTAGAAGTTACCTATGAAGATACTACTAATGTAAAGGACAATCGAATCGATATGTTCACTAGCGAATTTGAAGCTTTTAAGATGAAAACGGATGAATCGATCACTAGCATGTACACTAGGTTCGCCCACATAATTAACTCCCTCAATGCCTTAGGAAAAACATACACCACTTATGAAATGATTAGAAAAATTCTTAGAAGACTGCCACCTATATAGGAACCAAAAGCCACTGCAATAACCGAAGAAAGAAATTTGAAAAATACCTTCTTAGATGAACTTATAGGTTCTCTCCTCACATATGAAATGGTAATGAATGAAATAAGTGGAAAAACTAAAGCTCAAGAATCTATAGCCTTCAAAGTTTCAAAAGAAAACTCTAGTGATGAGGATAAAGATGAAATGGATGAAGATGAACTGGCCTATATATCTAAGAACCTTGCAAGAATACTAAGAAGGAAGAACAAATTCAAAAGAAGAATCCAAAACTCCGAATCAGATGAAGAAGAAACTAATACAAAGAAATCAAAGAATAAAATCCCCACATGTTATAATTGCAAGAAGGATAGACACATAAAATCGGAATGTCCACTGCTTAAGAAAGAGTCTAAGAAGAAAAAGAAAAAGGCAATGAAAGCCACTACTTAGGACAATTTGAGTGCAAGTAGTTCCGATAATGAATCAAGTGACCAAGAGGTTGCTTATACTTGTTATATGGCTTGGGACGATGAGGAAAGCTCCTCATCCAAATTGGTTAATGGCTATAGTAGTGATGAATCCAATGATGAAAGCATGTCACCTTATGAAGAGTTATAAAATGATTTATTCAAAGTGCATAAGATGTTAGTCAAAGTAACTAAACAATACACAACATTGAAAAACAAGAATTTGCATAACAAGATATTGAAGTATAAGTTCTTGATTGGAAAGCCAAATTGCTTTTCAAGTAGCTCGTTAGAGAAACAAGATGTCTTATACTTTAGAAAAAAAAAAAAAAAAAAAACTCGTTAAAGAAATAAACTCTGATACTATATAGAATTTGCAGATGTTAGAACCGGAGGAGCCCATGGGTGGGTTTGATACACATGGTTGAACACCAATTTGACCCAAAAGTTTAAACTAATTGGGTCTTGGGTCCATCCATGTATATAAGCACCCATCATTCACTTTAATTTTCCAATGTGGGACAAGCTCACAAGTGGAATTCTCAATAATCTCCCCCTCACTTGTGAGTTCCTCTACTCCCTCTTGAACGGAAATCGTCTCCCTTTTAGGATAATTTTCCAACAATTGCTCAAGTGGGCCTTACCACTGGCATCTTACGTGCCTCAGATTGCATTCCACATGCTTCCAAACCAATCCTACCTCCCACGTCTTGACCCTATTCGGATCCATCTGCAGCCTAGATGATCCTTATTGGCCTCAGCCACACACTTGGTCCTCCAACTGTTAACACGTCAGGAGAATTAGCTTCTCATCTTGACTTTTACGATGTCACTCACCCAAAGTTACGAACCGTCGGCTCTGATACCACTTGTTAGGACCCGAGGAGCCCATGGGTGGGCTTGATACACATGGTTGAACACCAATTTGACCCAAAAGCTCAAACTAATTGGGTCTTGGGTCCATCCATGTATATAAGCACCCATCATTCATTTTAATTTTTTAATGTGGGACAAACTCACTAGTGGAATTCTCAACATCATATATATATATATATATATATGACTTGTACAAAGTATGGTAGTTACAAATTCAAAAATATTCAAATGCATAACAAGAATATCTTAAACTATTAGATAACAACAAATATTCAAAAAATATAATAAGACAAATCTCAGGCTATTGGATATCAACCAATATTAAAATAAGAAGATCCTCGGTTGCATCAGCAACGAACAAAATTGTCAACATTTCCAACAAACCCCTAACTGTTTCAATACACCACCTTCCGTTTGAACAAACAATCGACGGTTTCCTTCTGGAAATGTTTTTGTCTGAAACCATCGATGTAATCGTCAATGGGCTATGCAATAACCGTCGACGGTTTTCAAGAAATCTAGTACAACTACATGATTTCCATTATACATACATACTTGCACTATTTCCACAATTGTTTTCTTTTTCTCTTCTTTTTCCATACATGATCCACCCCCAACTAAATGAGAAAATGCACTTACCCACAATACCAAGAATAAAAAAGGAATGCTAAATTTCACGAGTCTATTACCATCGTGGCTTATGTGTTACGAGGTGAGTGATTGAAGCAATATTGGTCTCTAATGTGATGGGCCAGTGTCTTTAAGCATTTTGGAAAACAGAAAACCAACCCCTTTCTCCATTCTATGCATGAAAACTATCTTCTGCTTCCTCCAATTCAATCCCCTCCTCAGCTAGCCTTGTGTCCTTGTACACGTACCACTTGGCACAAACCAAATACACTCCCAAGTTCAAGACACTCAATACTGCCAAAAGCCAATAAAAATTGTAAAGCTTCCCCTTGTTGAGGTTATCAGCTAGCCATGGCTTCCTGTGCCCTGTCACCTTGTGCACTATAGAAACCAGAGTCGAACTAACGAAAAACCCTAGCGAAAGGGTGCTCAGAAACAAGCCTGTGCTCATAGTCTTCATCCCTTTTGGACATTCCCTCAGGAAGAAATCCAATTGCCCAATATAAGTGAAGGCCTCACCAGAACCCACAAAGAAGAACTGGGGCACTAACCAAAACACACTCAGGGGGATCTCGACCGTTGGGTCGCCCGTCAATCCGTTTGATCGGGCATATCGCTGCCGCTTGATCTCGACAAGGGCTGCTGCCACCATTGCACATATTGAGAAGACAAGACCGACCCCTATGCGCTGCAGCGGAGTGAGGCCTTGTGGGTTGTGGCGCAACCGAGCTGCAATTGGTACAATGAGCCGATCGTAGATTGGCACGGTTAGCAGAATGCTGCCGACGAAGAAGACCGTGAGCGATGCTGCAGGGATCTGGAATGATTTGCCGATGTGGCGGTCCATGGTGGTGGCCTGAGATACGGAGAAGGTGGTCATTTGGGCATAGATAGTCCAGAACATTATGGTGGTGGCCCAAATGGGCAGCATTCTAATAACCAGCTTCACTTCTTCGACATCTGTTAAGGTTGATAAACTCCATTTGTTCACTTTAGTGGTGCTTACGTTTTCAGTTCCCTTGATGGCTGCCCTGTCCAGGAAACTGCACTCACGGAAAGAAAACATAAAATCACCTGTTAGCCCGCAGAGAAATGTTTCTACACCAAATTAATTTACAGGAGTGACCACTAATTTAACTTGATAGCATAAGAAATTAAGCATCGGGTCCCTCTTGTGCAGATTCCAGTTTTTTTTTTCCCCGATGGGGGACAATTCATGTTCGATATTTCGAAGTTAGAGATCAATTGACACTCTGACGGAGAGATCTGTAATTAATTATTCAGAGATTCTTTTGTGCGTCTTTTTGCATAGGAGATAAAATTTGGTAAGCAGAAAAGGGGGGAAGCTTATAGGGAGGAATGGAAAAAGTGGGAAGTAAATAGGGAAAAATAGAGCAAAATGATGGTTAGGTAGGCAGGGGGAGGTGGTGATGAATTGAATTGGAGAAGACCAGCCGAAAGCAAAATCTGTTGGGAAAGGTCATGCGTTACTTTGTATCCAATCCATGAGTTGCAGAGAGGGAAGGCTGGTTAACATAAATAATGTATAATGGAGGTAGAAAGAGACAAAAGCGAGAAGACTAAAGTGGGTGCGGGGGACAGAGTGGTACAATGGCTCGTGATATTTGATTCCCTTCTTTATCTGTTCTTTCGTACCATCAGTTCAACTAATGTTGCAAGATGTGTCCATGTGTGGTGCACCTCATCAACTTCCTAGGCCAGACCCGAAACCCATTAATATCTGTACTTGGTTTAAGGAATAGAAAGGGAATTAAGAGGAATAAGGATGAAAATTTAAATGATGATCTTGAGGAATTTGTACAAAAGAGGGGTATGGTTTAGTATAAGTTTTAATAAGGTGAGTTTGTACTATTTTAATGGATTTTGATATTACTATAATATTTTGGTGGGTTTTAAATCTTATGTAAAAAAAACTTGTAAGGGTATATTTGTTGAAGCCTGAAAATATTGGAAAGATGCAGAATTGGAACATCAGCAAGAAGCGGGCAAGCTGAGCTGAGTTACAAGGTTGTAATAGAAATATTCCCTTCAATTTTTTATTTTTTTTTTATTTTTGGTGTAAAATGTTAACAGATATATACTTTGTACAGAATTTGTTAGAAGAAGAATCTTTCACAAGCTGTATATATTTGACAATTTGTTCATTGAATAAATTAATCGAAGAAGAGAAATTCTTTCTTCTCTGCAATTTTTTCTGTGCTTCAGTTTTTCCACTCTAAAAAATCCAACATGGTATCAGAGCATGAGCTAGAAGAATCCGAAATTGGTAATCCTCCTCCAAACACCAACCCCAATCCAAATCAAAGCCAAAATCAAACTCAGCCTGTAGGACAAAACTCAAGAGCTCTTCTTCACGATTCTAATCACCACAGCAGCCCTTTCTACATCGACAACAAGGATGCAAATGGTGGCATGCTTGTTACTCACCGTTTAGATGCCAATAATTATCACTCTTGGACTCGATCAATGAGAAGAGCATTAAGGAAAAAGAACAAGCTCGGTTTCATAGATGGAACTCTCTGTGAGCCAAAAGATCCGGAAGATCCTTTAATGGAGCATTGGCTAAGGTGTAATGATATTGTTATAACCTGGATGCAAAACACAATGACACTAGATATCAAGAGCAGCATTGTTTATGCTGAGACAGCACATCTCCTATGGCTGGATCTTGAACAACGCTTCTCCCAGAAAAATGTCCCACGCATTTTTGAAACAGTCTTGATGCAAAATCAAGACCCTCAAAGTGTTTACTTCTCTAAACTCTAAACTCTTTTGGATGAATTGCTAAACTATGAGAGTATTCCTAACTGTACGTGTGGAGGCTTAAAGATTATGGTTTAAAATCAACAAAGGGATTGGGTTATGAAATTTTTAATGGGGTTGGATGAGTCATATAAGGAAGTTAAGGCCCAGATTTTGTTAATTAAGCCATTCCCTAGCTTGAATGAAGTTTATTATGTGATTCAACAAGAAGAAAAGAGGATAGAGATATCCAATCCGAATGCTGTAGTTCCTGATTCCATGGCTCTTTTCAGAAAAGGGAATTTCTGAGAGGGAGGCAAATCAAATGTTTCTTCACAAAGAAAAGACCAATACTACTGCACTCATTGCAAAATCTCAGGTCATTCTATTGAATGTTGTTTTAAGGCTAACCCAAGTAGACCAGTCTGCTCTCACTGTCAAATGCTAGGACATACAACAGAGAAATGTTTCAAACTCCATGGGTATCCGTCAGGGTACAAAAGTAATTATAAGAGCAAATCAGTTGTTAACATGGCCGCTACAGCTATGGTTCCTACTCAGGAAATGGTGAAGGACAAAGGCCAAGTATCTTTGAGTCACGAACAATTCTCCCAGCTAATGGCACTCATCAAGCCACCTACGAACCCTCAGCCCTTCACTTCTTCATCAAACTGTTGGGCTTTTGTGCAGCCTAATTGTGTTTTAATTTGGATGCCGACCCGAATTGCTTTCAAGTGATTAGGGTTAGCGCAGTTGTACCTGCGAGAGAGTGAGAGGGAGAGCATTGTATCGCCACACTCTTTGTGTTTTCTTCCTGATAATATTGAAATTCCTGCAACTCCGTGGACGTAAGCAAAATTTCCGAACCACGTAAATATTGTCTTGTGCGTGAGATTGATTTTCTTTGGCGTTATTTTTCCTCTATTTTGTTTGTCACAGGTTTTGGGAATTTGTTCTTTATTCCCAACACAAACAATGTAAAAAGCTATAGTTACTCCCTCATCCTCTGATGCAAGCATTCATAAAATGTCTAGTATACCTTTATGCTTATATGTTTTTCAACACAAACCAGGAAATGTTTTTTATACTCCCTGGATCCTTGATACAGGAGCAACAGATCATATGATCTGCTCCACTCCCCTTTTTACTTCTATTCAGGCAACTGCATCTTACTTTGTAGTTTTACCAAATGGAGAAAATGTTCTTGTAATACATGTAGGAACTGTCAAATTCTCAGACTCTCTCATTCTCCATGATGTCCTTTGCATTCCTAATTAATTTTACTTTCAATTTAATTTCTGCAAAGAAACTTGCTCAATCTCTAAATTGTTGCCTTGTATTCTTTTCTGACTACTGTTATATTCAGGACCTTTTGACTTGCAGAATGACTGGAATGGGTGAAGTGAAAGATGGGCTATACCATATGCTGCGACAACAAGTGTCTCCTTCAACTCTGTCAGAAGTTCTTGACCAATTCAATTTTTCGCTTCCCTTCTCTGCATCAACCACCAAAAGACGTCAGGACCTTGATCTCTGGCACTACAGATTAGGCCATTCTTAATATTCTGGTTTTAATCTTGATAGCAATGTTTGCATACCTGCATCCTCTAACACCAATCCTTGTTCCATTTGTCCCTTGGCGAAGCAACACAAATTACGCTTTCATGTAAGCCGGCACAAAACAAAAAAAATGTTTTGATTTAATTCATTGTGATATTTGGGGTCCTTGTAATGAGATTAGTACAAATGGTTACAAATAATTCTTGTCCATTGTTGATGATTTAAGTAGATGCACATGGGTTTATTTGCTGAGATTGAAATTTGATACAACCATTATTTTACAAGATTTTTGTGCCATGAAAAAAACCCAATTGGAGACCAAAGTCAAAATCATTGGAACAAACAATGGAGGTGAATTTAATATGACTAATTTTGTACAATATTTAAATGTGTGAATTTGAATAGCATGTATAATTTTGTACAATATTTCATTGAAATTCACAAATTATAAATTTAAGATCCAAACTAACTTCTCAAATATGTAACTACGTGTATATTATCTTTTCATTAGTTTTTTATGATAGCTTCTAAAATTGTAAAAATTTAAAATTTTAATTTCTTTAGTGGATGAGTCACCTAGAAAATAGATAATGCTTAGTCTTATAAACTGAATTAAGTTTTATTGTATTTCGCAAGTCAAACTTAAACTTATAACTCTTCTCATTTATACATTGTTAAACAATGCTAAACATGACATGTTTTGTTAGTTGGAATGCAATATTGCAGATCCATCTACAAATATGTAGGCCCACATATTGCATTCAGGTAGAACGTGTGTATCATATCACTTAAGTTTATTTCTAATAGTGTGATATTAGATTGAAAGTATAGATTTCAAATTTTGAATTTAAATTTAAATTTAAATTTAATAAATTTTAAAAAAAATTAATATAACTTTATATTTCATTCCATCCAAATTTAATATAAATTCAAAACAATAATTAAAAAATGAGATCTAGAATTCTCGACTCTGATTGGTTGGACTGAAAGCGTGGAATTGAAAACCCAAACAGGAGATCCAGACAAGGTATGACACCTGTGCAAGCGTTACTCACGTAATGTGATGCAACACTCGGAACGGTTTTTGGCTTGTAATAGCTGCAGCCAAACAATATCCTCTGTTTATCCCTGCCCTGTGGCTGGCCTATACCACACCAATCTAGAATCAATAATTCTTTGATTCTGATTGGCTGGTTTTGCTTAATCATTGATACTTTTTCGTTCTTTCTAAAATTGCCTAATCAATCTTAAGAAGAAAAAGATAATTTCTGCAGATTGGTTCAAAAGACACTTACCAGAATTGCTTGCTATGGGGTAACCTCTGTTTCTTCATTCCTTGTTCCTCTGCAACATCGTCAACGTTGAACAGAAATGACGGATCAGAGGGCAATTCCAAATGCCTTTTTCTCCAAGCTGCAACAACCACAGAAGCAATCTGCGTTAATGGGCTCCCAACGAGCTTCTTGAATCGGTATCTCCTGGTGCCCGATAAGAACACAACCAATCCCATAAGTATGGCGCAGGCAGAAATCCCATAACCCCACTGCCTCCCCAAGTTGTCTTGTATATAAACAAGAATGGTTACTGCACAAAGTGATCCAATGTTTATGAAGAAGAAGAACCAATGGAAGAACTTAATCATTCGGCTTTTCTCCTCCTTGTCCGTTTCGTCGAATTGGTCCGAACCGAAGCCGGAAACGCTCGATTTGACGCCGCCAGTGCCGAGCGCGGTGAGGTATAGCGCCAAGTAGAGAACCACGAGCTGAATCCCAGTTGCAGGAACGCAAGATGGGCCGGTGTTGGCTGCGCATTTCGGTGGCCTGAGGCTGGGGATTATAGTTGAGATTGTCAAGATTATGACGCCCTGTTCAAACAAAAAAAAAAAAAAAACACAATTAAGCTCAAGAAGCCAGAACTGAAGTGCCACTAGCTCTGGGCGTCCCCTAAATTTTTTGAAACGGGCCATAGCCTGCTACCAAAGGCAGAAGAAATGTCCTTTTTTATTTATTTATTTATTTTTTTCGAAGTATACTTTTCTTTTCTTTTTTTATAAGGAAAAACACACATACAAGAAAAAGGGTAACGAAAAATATCACTGATTTAGAGGGATAAAAACAAAGAGGTAATGGAAAATGATGGAACCAAGGGCAGGGCCAAAGTCTTACAGTGGCCTCTACTGTGGCGAAAATGGCGACGGTAAGGTACCTGTTATCAAATGAACAAAAAAAATGGTTAATAAGCACAAAGCATGCTTAACCCAAGCATCGGGTAACAAAAATGGAAACAAAAGACAAGAAGAAACCAACAATAGTGCAATGAAATACAATTAAACTTTGAAAAGAAAAAAAAAAATCGAATACGGTAGCTACCGGCCGAGAAACGTGTCTGCGATGAAACCGCCGAGCAGGCAGAGCATGAAGGAGGTGCCAAGGAAGTTGGTGACGGTGTTGGCGGAGGTAGCATTGCCCAAATGCATGGTGCCCGTCAGGTAAGTCACCAGATTCACCACGATCCCCAGCGTGGTTAGCCTCTCACATGCCTCCACCCCTGCTCCATCCCCCACAAAATTAAAACAGAGAAATTAACCATCAAACAGGGACAGAAATGTCAGAAACTACTAAAATCAATACCCAAACAAGTTAATAAATCCCCTAATTAGAAGCCAGAAGCAGAAGAGAGAAGATACTAAAAGAGTGCAGAGAAGAAAATCATGGCGGCAGCAGCAGCAGCAGCAGCAGAAGAAGAAGAAGAAGAAGAAGAAGTGGACCTAGAATCATGGCGGCGCTGGTCCAGCCACCGGTTCTGGACTTGGAGGCGGGGCGGCCCTGAAAGTCCCAGGCGTAGGGGACCATGACTTGGGGGAGAGCCATTGTTATGGCAGTAAGGGAGCTGTTGAGTCTGATTGCAGAGCTTGTTTTTATCTACTACTCTGGTGCAAGGGGAGGAAGGCAGGGCATTGGCCCATTTATAGCTGCCCAAGGGGCCTTGACTTGTAAGGGAATTGGGTGACTATTTAAGAAGTGTTGTAAAATGGTAATTACTGGTCGTAATGCTAATTCATAGTTTTTTATGTGAGGTTTGCGTCACAGACTTCACCTTTTATAAATTTAGATATTACTGGTGAATCTAATTCGGTTTGAGCTTATTAAATTAGAAACAAATTTTTTTTTTTTTCATTCAGATAATGGTAATTTCGCACCAATTAAGAGGCTTGTTAAATAAAATTATTTTATTAAATCTGATTTAAATTATTAAAATTTTAATTTTATTAATAAATATTTAACTGCAAACAAATGACTTCTCATCTTTAACACGAAAATTGTAGGAAAAAAAAAAAGTATGCAAAATTAATTTCATTCCAAATGAGAAATTAGGGCTCAATTTCGAAACATGAAATTTGAAAAATGTCTATATATAATGATTATTGTTGTATACCGAGTTATAAATTTCATAATTTTATCCTATAAAAGGTAATTGAAGGCAAAATTGTCATTAATGCTTATAAACTAAAGTTTTTACTAGTGTACATTTCCATGTGGAATCATGATATATTGTAACAAGATATTGAGACTTTTTTTCCCCAATTGTCCAATTGCATAATGTTCCGTTGAATAACATTTAAATTTTACTTTATTTTATTTATTTATCTTTTATGATTTAGACCTCCAATCTAGACAAATCATTTGGATTCATGTAGGCGAGACCAAATAAAGGGATGAAAACATTGTCGCCCGTTTACTGACACATCTCTAACAATTTATTAGGCAAACTACAAGTAAAAACTCGAATATATGATCTTGAAGTCAACAAAGTCTAACTTTATCCTTACCACTTGAACAAATCTAGATGGACAATATTTGACATATAAGATGGGATAGAACGTAATAAAAATTGCTCACTATAAACTTTTATTTCATTCTAGTACAATAAACATTGTATTTTTTTCAATTAATAAAAAGGAAAAAGAAATTAGAAACTATCACCAAAAGAATATTGAAACACTCATGTCCTTCAATCCTAATTATGATGCAAAAGTAATTTTGAAGTAAGCATGATGTCCTATTAGATTAGGCTTAAAGCTTGACTTTATAGTGGTGGTTACCAAGAAGATTAAGGTAGTATAAGTGAGAGGTGGAATCTAACCACCTCTCATATTTTAGAAATTCAAGTTATGTTTGGGTTATAAAATGCCTAATTCGTATGAATATAATTGATTAAGGTGTAAATGCATTAGGAATAATATAAAATAATAATATACAAGAAATTCATTCGTATAATTACGTGGTTGTGCTTGGGGGTATAGGAGCGGCGAAGCCCCTATTTGTCCCCTTGCGGTATCATACAATACATTTGAATCAAGAAGTAATGTAATTTTATTATCATATGATGGTATTTTGGGATTTTTATATGGCAAACTATATACACATACTACGACAATCTAGGATTAAAACCCTAAAGCTGTTTTTGTTTGATATTGAAAATTATGCAAAAATTTTTGAATATAGGCACATTACCAAACAATGTAAATTCGTATTCTTTGTTTCTATTTTTATTTTCTCTATATTTTATATTTATTGTGTATGCGTACGCGTATAATCCTATGGAGTAATTTTGCAACATTTAATTAAAAATTTTATATTAAAAATTATTTTGTGATGGCAACACTTATAAGTTTTATAAAATTATGTATATTATGACCTAATATTCTTAACAATAAATATTTGATAAAATGTAACCTTAAAAATGTGTTCACCTATAGAACATTAGGTGATGTTAAAAAATTTAAAGACTTGTTTAATTCTCCAATTTCCACAATTGAGAAAATGAGAAAAATAAAATTATATTTTTTTCACGATTATTTGAAAGCATTGAAAATAAAAATAAAATTTTATTTTCCCCGCAAAAAATAGGTCTTATGTATCCCATGACAATTAGGTAATGATAGGATGATGACAAAGGAGTATTTCAATATGACGACAAGGGAAGTTTAAAAGCTTGCTTTATATAAGGGTCTAAGAATAGGTTTTACTTTCTAACATGGCCCTCTCATGCATGTGCAAAATATTTGGGTACCATGAATAGAGCATGAACATATTCTTTTACTTTGCACCTTATATAAAATGAAAATTGGGCACCTAGAATTTGACCTTTTAGACCTTTTAACTTAAAGAGACTTGGTATTTTATCTTTGTTGACTTTTTGGGTCCGTCTTTTGTTTTGATTATGACAAAATACAGTATCTCATTTGTGTGTTTTGAGTATTTGAACAGATTTATTTTTCTAAACACGGATGACAAATGAGAAATGGAAGTCAAGAAGTACTTAAACGAGCATACCTCAGCGTTTTCCATGGTATTGCAAAGGAGCAGCGCATGAAAACCTATCTTTGTTTTAAGTTGTATTTTCATATTTATCTTTCGGGTCTATAATAATAATGTAAGGTCTGTAATAATTAATGCATCTGCATGCATGGTAGGACTATAAGCTCAGCAATATCGTGGACAGACCGTAGGATAACCAAAAGACCCTATACCTTAAATAGACCTTAGGTCCTTGCACTAGCACTTAGAAAAGTTCTCATTATCATATATTCTATCAGGGGAAAACAATTTTCAAAAAACAGGACTTAGGTGTTAAAATATTAAGATTTCGGGCGACTGAACAATTGAAAAGTCAAACTGTTGACTATAGTTCGGATGACCGAACAAATTTGAACTAAACATCCACAGTCAACCGAACCCAAGTCTTGACTTTTCCAACAACTCAGACGCCCAAATATTTACTTTCAAAATACCCCCAGGTGACTAAACTTAGGCCCTGGCGACTAAACCTTGAGTAGGTTGGAAATCACCTTAGACTCAGCCACCCAAACCATTTTTTAGGCACCCAAACTTCAAAAATTACTTTTCTTTATGTGTCTATTCAGGCGATCGAACCTATGGCTCAGTCGACCGAAACTCTTGGGTTGGCCAAATCTTACCACGGGTAATTAAAGGTAAATTAGGGTTATTTTTTATAAACATGTTTTAAACAATTTTAATTATTACAATTATGTCCCAATGGTGATATTTTTGAGTGGGGCTATATATATAAGTTCATTTGCAAAGATTAAGCCAAGATTAGAACTTTTGATTAAAAAATTTTCTCTGAAATGTTTAGAGCTTCACTTCTACATATAAGCCTAGACACTCCACCCTTTTTCATTCCTTTGTTAAAACCAATCTACAAGCTTATACTCTCATATTAATTGTTGATTTTAGGAGAGTTAAGCTCAAAAGTTCTCCCCATATATTTAATCTATAAATTCGTTTTGTGGGAAAACTTGTTAAGCTTGTGAGTCTTGAGCTTGCTTGCATTTTTTGAAGAACACGTGGTTGATATATTTATGTAGATTGTTTCAAAGAAATTTTCTAGTACACTCTCATACATTGATTGCACATTGACATAATATTGAGAGTAATTTCACATATCTTCATTGAGCTTATAATTCTATCATTTGGAAGTGCATTAGTTATTGCTTGTGCATATTGGTACATTGTGATACCCTGTGAAAGAAAGGCTTAAAAAAAATTTGATGATAGTACCCATATCAAGAAGGTGCACATTTCTTTTCTGGAGGCTTCCTATAAGAACTCCACAGTTAAGCGTACTTGAATTGGAGTAATCTTAGGATGGGTGACATTCTGGGAAATTTTCTTAGGAACTTTGTGAATAAGGACAAAACACATTGAAAAGGACACGTGTTGATCTATGGAGCCAGTCATTAGTCCGATAAGGTCCGCCCCTTGTTGTCTTGTCCAGGTGGAAGAAAAGAGACGTAGTGCTCCTTGGCAGACCCAAGTTGGGGCGTTACATAATGGTATCAGGGCAATTACCCAGCTGAAAATGTGATGAGATTCACATTGCCTGGATTTAGAAATGTGGATTCACAACGAGGACATTACGTTCTGTAAGTGGGGGAGAATTTGATACCCCATGGAAGAAAGGCTTAAAAAGAATTTCGATGTTACTACCAATATCAACAAGGCGCACCTTTCTTTTCGGGAGCCTTCCCATAAGAACTCTACAGTTAAGCGTGTTTGGCTTACCCATATCAACAAGGTACACCTTTCTTTTGGGGAGTCTTCCCATAAGAACTCCACAGTTAAGCGTGTTTGACTTGGAGTAATCTTAGGATGAGTGACTTTCTAGGAAGTTTTCTCAGGAAGTGTGTAAGGACAAAACACGTTGAAAAGGACATGTGTTGGTTTGTGGGGCCACTCATTAGTTCGATAAGGCCCACCCCCTGTTGTCTGGTCCAAGTGGAGGAGGAGAGACATATACTCCCTGGAAGACCTAGGTTGGGGCGTTACATAGATAATCTTTTTGTATTAGAAGCATCTTCATTTGTACACAAAAAATTTGTATTCATTGTTGTATTCTAGGATTGGTTTGAGGGAGCATTGATCTAACTCATAAGGATCGATAGGTGTTAGCTTTGGTGCAATCCTAAGAGGGGGGTGAATTAGGTTTTAAAACTTTTTTTCTAATTTAAATGTTTCACCGATTCACCACATATCATATCCCATTTTCACGTGTGTAAGTAAATTAATGAAACAATAAAAGCATACATACACATGAAATATATCTCATTTAAAATAGAGGTGAACATGCAAATAATTATAATGACAAATGAAAGCATACACATGCGAAAATTAAAGTTCAATAATTTAAATGAGATAGGGAGAAAGTGACACACAATATTTGTTATCAAGGTTCGGCCAAACCAGGCTACGTCCCCGCCTTGGGCATACCTCCTAAGAATTACACTAACCCTGCTCACTTAAATGGGTGGAGCAGAAGCCTTTTACATCCTCTCCTTATGGGGCGAGGAAAACCCCAGCTCAATTACTAGGCTGAGCCGAACTAGTCTCACTTACGGGGCTGGGACTCCTTAGTTCAATTTTTGGACTAAACCGAACCGGTCTCACTTACGGGGCTAAGACTCCCTAGTTCAATTAACGAGCTGAACCCAACTAGTACTTGAAAAACATTTTTGCACATGAAAATGTTTCTGAAAAATTCAAGCAGAAATGTACACATTTAGGCTCATAAAAAAAAAAAACACACTCCAATGATATAAAATAATACTTAGGGAGTAAGAGTGCTTATATAAATAATGTGCACAAATAAAATACGCAGATATAAAAATGATTATTATGTTCTCCAACAAAGATTTTTTCAAATAAAAGTATTTGGAAAATTTGGAGTTTATGTTCAAGAAAATATTTGTACAATAAATAATTTTCTCCCAAAAAATATTTATCAAAGAAATAATCTGGGAGAAACCAAAGCTATATTCTAAAAAATGATTTTCAAAAATAACTAGTTTGTGAGAGTATAACAAGTGAATACGAAAAGAAATAACCAAAATAAATATATTTTCTTTACCAAATGATTTTGAAATGAATGGATTGAAAGAGAGTTGGAGAGTTTAGTTTGAAAAATTTTGCCTCAAAGAAGAAATTTTTGCAATAAAAATGGGTTGGGGGAACTTTGATTAACATAGGATTAGAGAGAAATTTAGAGTTAATCAAAGTTTCTAATCTAGAGTTTTGAGGGGGTATTTATAGAATTTTTAGAAAAATATGATCGTTAGGGACATATTAGGGATTTTTGGAAAACTTTAAATGAGGTTAATAAAATTTTAACCGTATTTTAACCTTGGTAATTCTCGCCAACCCGAGAGCACCAGTTGACTGAACTTAAGGTTCGATTGACCAAGTGTCCAAGTTCGGTCGACTGTGGAGAAAATGAGTTGAGTTGTTGGTCAACCATCTCAGAAGATTTGAAAGTGATTTCCCAATTAAGCGTGGTTCAGTTGACCGGGACACTTTGACCTATGAAGTTTAGTTGATTAGGTAATTGAGACATCACCCGAGGAACTTCAGTCGACCATAGTGTTGCAACACATTTTGGGTCGGTCGATCAAAGGGTCAAAGTGTTGACGTTTGGGTAGTTCGGTCGACCACCATAATTGAATTGGTCTGGTTCGGTCGACCGAGCCATGGTTAAATTGTTGACCACTTACCAGGTTGATCGACAAAATACTTTTCAAGCATTCAGGTTCAGTCGACCGAACATGCATTTTTTATGCATATTAGTCTTGATCCCTTTATATATTAACCCTATTCATATGATGTTTATTTTTAATGCAATAGGGAACCTTTTTATGTAGATTTGTGGGTCCTAAGGTCAGTCTAAGGCATTTGAGAATTAACCCCAAAAATCTGGCGTCGATCGATCGAAGGGTGATTCCTAAGGTTTTGTGGCCCCCTATGGTAAGTCTATGGTCATCTGAGCATATAATTCATATCATGCAGATGCATGCATTATTACAGACCAGAGTTATGAAAATAAATGCAATACAAATAAAACACAAATGTCTTCTTCTTTCTTCTTTGTTCTTTAACTCTATGGAATACGCTAGATATGAGCTTTGAGTCATGTCATGGCTTCCATGTCCTCTTGATCTTATGTGTGACCTAAATTATACCTGTTCACCCACTTAAAAGCACACATAAGAACCGCTTGTGTTTGTCAGCATCAAAACGGGGATTGGACTCAAAAAGCTAACAGTAAGGCCTTCTCCGCCCCATAAGGAGAGTTTGTAAAGGTTGAGATCAGCCCTGGTAATTTGACTTGGTTGTAAACGGTGCCGCACCACCCGTTAAGTAAGCAATAGTGGTAATCCTCAGGCTTGCGAGTTAAAGTGGGAACGTAGGCAGTATTGGCCAAACCCTGATAACATATCCAGTGTGAATTTTATTTTTCGCAATTTACTTTCTGCACCTGTATGTTTATGTTTATTGTTTGAATATTTGATTGGGTTTGTGATTACATAGAAAGACCCTAAGTTTGTGTAATACTGCTTGTGCAATCTGGTTTAAGCTATGAATATTTTTAAATACCCAATTCACCCCCTCTTAAGAATACACCAATTCCAACAATCTTAAAACTTCTCGAACTTGTAGTATAATGATAACAACTACAACAAAATCAAGTCTTAAGTCCCATTAGTTGGGGTTGGCTATATGAATCTTTTTTTTCCAATTTATATGATCATGGATCATTTCTTTTAACAAATTCAAGTTATTAAATCCTTACTCACTATCTTATTTGTTGTAATATGTGGCTCATGTAATGAGTGGAACACATGTACAAAAAAAAAAAAAAAACATAGTGGAAAACAAGGAAGCTAGTGTGTAAGAAATAGTCGACGATTTTAAAGAGTTACAATGATGATTTGTTCTCATTAATAAATTATCGACGATTTGTCTGAAATGTCGATGGTTTTTCTTGATGGTTTCAGGTTCAGAAGAAAACAATCAATTACTTTATTGATGATTTGGTCTCAACAATAAATCGTCGATGGTTTGTTTGAAACCATCAACGATTTTGCTCGGTTACACAATGCTGGTTTTCGGATTTTGAATTGGGAAGGGGAATAGGTTGGGTTTCGAGGGAGGGGGGAACCTACGATAGGGTTATATATACAATGTTATATGTTGTAACTCAATGTCTTTAGACACAAGATAGTTAAAATTCACAACCGTTTGCTTCCGTGGATTTAGGCATTTTCGAACCATGTAATTCTTTGTGTCATTGTTTTATTACTTTTTTTGAATCTATGTGTTTGTTTTTTTTTTTTTTTTGTATATTGTTTTTTTTTTTTTATATATTTCATCATTGGTTGCTGCATTGTGTGATTTGGTTTTCCATTGCACATTTATTTCCACAACAAAATTGGTATCAAAGAAATTGGTTACAATAGTTTATGGGATTTCTTTTGCAAAGTTCGATGCTATCAAGTTTGATGGATCGGGAAACTTTGGACTATGACAGAGGAGTGTTATGGATCTATTCGTGCAGCAGGGTATGGTGAAGGCATTACACGGAAGCCAACTGGAAGGCTTGGATGAAACAAGTTGGAAGGAGTTGGAAGCGAAGATTGTGGCGAGTATCAGGCTTTGTCTGGCTAATGACGTGTTGTATCATGTCATGGATGAGGAATCTACTATGGCTGTTTTTTCAGAAACTGGAAAGCCGATATATGTTCAAGTCTTTAATAAACAATTTGTATCTTAAGCAGAAGTTTGTATTGGCTTAAGATGCAGAGGGTTCAAATTTGAACCAACACATCAATGTATTTAATAAGATTATAAGTGATTTGATATGCGTTGATGTGAAGTTCGAGGAGGAAGATAAGGCTTTGATGCTACTTAATTCCTTACCTGCATCTCATATGTATGAAAATCTAGTTACAACTATAACATTGGGGAAAAGAAACCTTGAATTTGGAAGAGGTTACAAGCGCTATGCTAGGCTTTCATCAAATAAAGAAAGCCAGGGATGAGATTTTGCAAGGTAAAGGGCTTGTGGTGAAGGGTAACCAGGAACATGGGAGAAGCAAATTCCAGAGCGGATCGAGTAATAATAAGTTTCGGTTGTAGTCCAAGAAAAAGAAAGACATATGGTGTTTTAAGTGCGGGAAAAGGGACACATAAAACCGGAGTGTTCGGAAAGGAAGAAAGGGAATGCAAAAAATTAATAAGTGTGATTTTAGGTGTAATCCCAAGAAGGGGGGCTGAATTGGATATTTTAAAATTTTTCTAGGTTTACTATCCTATTTTAAAATCACAGCCAGTATTACTCAACCTAGAGTCTTTCTAATCAAGTGTAAATCCAACAGATATAAGAATATCTAAATAACCTAAACAAGTATAGCAGTTTCAGTATTTCCCAAACAATCACAAATTAATACTTAAAAAAAATGCAGTAATTCCAACAGATAGATAGAAGCATGCAAGTAGAGGAATGTAAAGAGAATAGGGAAATAGTGACGCAGGGTTTTTATTGAGGTTCGTCCAATCCTACCTACGTCCCCACCTCAAGCTAACTCACTTTAGGATTCACTAAATGCTCACTTAACTGGGTGGAGTGACGCCATTTACAACCTCTCCTTACAGGGTGGAGTCTCCCTGGCTCACTTACCGAGCGGAGCCAAACTGGTTCTCCTTACAAGGCGGAGTCTCCTTACCTCACCTAACCGGGATTGAGCCAAACCAGTACAACTGATCCTTATAGGATGGATCACTCCTAGCTCACCTAACTAGGCTTAAGCCAAACCGGTAGACCTTACAGAATGGTTTCCTCCTTTTCCGACGATACCACATGCTAGGAATACAAAGATATAATTTTGTATACAAATCAAGGCTTCTAAAATAAGAAAAGATGTACAAGTTTAAGTATTATATGCACTTTCAGATGATTTACAAATGAAACTCTGTAGAGTATGTAATTTTTTTTTTCAAAATGATTTTTCAAATAAAGACTGAGAGTTTTGAAAAATGCTTTTTCTCAAGATTGGCCTTGGGTAAAACCAAAATAAAAGAGGCTTTTCAAGAAAAGAATATACAAATTAATATATTGCTCAAGTACTCTTGATTTACTCATAGATTATCTCCACAAACAATTTTCAATGATGATGCATATAGGAGATTTAGGTCTTTGAGATTAACCACAAAAAGCATTAAAGACTTTTGAGCTAAATATAAAAAGTTGAATATTTGCTCAAGCCTTTTTCGAGAACCCAAAATAAATTTTCTCCAAGAAAGTATTTTTCAAGACAAAGTGGATTGGAGAAATGATTTGCTCTTAGAAATGTTAAGAACAAGAGGCTTCTCAAGCAAGATATATTACTTTGAATAAATGCTCAAAGGCTACATGTATGAACCCCAAGATTTTCCCAAAAGTATTTTCCAAAAGGAGTATGGGAAAAACAAATTTGATCTTTGAAAGTAGAGTATGAAAAAATAAAAAATAATCAAAGAATAATGAAATGAATTTTTAGTATGAGTCTCTAAAATTCGCAAAGTAATTTGGGCTTGTATTTATAGTCAAATTTCAAATATGGCTGTTAGGTGAACATTGGGCATTAAAATATTTTTTTAATTTGAAATTTTCTAACCTTATTGGCTTAAAATTTGAACTACCTGAGAGGTTCTGTTGACTGGCCCAAGGTTTGATTGGCCAACCTAAGGCGATTTTCTCAAATCACCGAGATTTGGCATGCCAACCATGATGAACCGATCGACTAAGCTAGGAGACCACCGCCCGTTCTTAACACATTATAAAGGAGTTGGTCTATCGGTCCTATGTAAATAACGTTTGTGGCCCTACTTACTCATCGGTTGGGCGGGCCTTTATGAATTCGGCTACTTTACATGCGTCAGTCAATCGGGCCAAATATACTATAGAAGGCTGGTCGGTCGGGCCTTCATAAAATTGAGTTTTTTGGCCTTTGTCTTATTTAAAGAAAAACTTTATACCGTTTTGTCAAAGATAGTCTTCAAGGATAAAACAGGTTTTGTTTAGCTTGGGGTTACAATGGTCAATCTAGGTCTTAATAGAGCTTCAATATAAATCAAGTGAAATGCATACACATCCAAACCCTAATTACTATTACAACACAAAAATTATATAAGTCTTTTGTCTTTGCTCTCTAGTGTCCATGGAATACGCCTCGGAATACGATCATGTAAGAGCTTTTCAAGGCTTCCATATTGCAGCATCATCTGTGCTTTTCTACGATTTAACCTATTCAACACTAAGCACAAACATAAGATGCTGTTGTTTGTCATAATCAAAACAGGGATAGGACTCAAAAAGTCAACAATCTCCCCATTTTTGATGATGACAAACATAAGAGTAAAAAATAGGGTTGACTTGAAAAGGCTCCTCCTAATAATATGCATAAATCAAAACTTATTCAATATAAGACAAGGCATATTCATACAAAAAGACTTCTGAATTTTCAAGTTGCTCATTTAAGTGCAATTTGGTTTAATGTGCATTATGTATTGAAACTTATTTTGAAAATGTTTCAATTATGTATGAAATTACATGATACATAAATGATTGTAAATATTACACCAAGTACCATGTTTATTATTTTTCAAATGAATAAAGAAAGGACAAGGAGATACCAAAGAATAATTTTGCTCTCAACAAATCTCCCCCTTTGGTCATTAGCAAAAGGGCAACAAAAATATCCCCTTAAATAAGAGGATCATTGAAATAGTCAAAGCCCTTAAATTTTTGACTTTCATGACAAAAAGAATAGATAATAGCATAATTCATGAATTTGATTTGATTTTAAAAAAAAATCTCCCCTGTTTAATGTTATCATTAAGTATAAGGAGCTGATACCAATGCTTGCTAAAGAAGAAACATTGAAAAGAAATTTAAGCAAGCATATATTTCCTGGTTAACCATTTAAGAATTTTAATCAGAGATGAACAACCATATAGATCCTTAAAGTGTAAGAATTTTAGTACAAGATCATATGGCACCAAGAATTACTATGGGTAGTAAGAATTAAGGATTTAAACATCATAGGCCACAATAATTTGCAAAACTAAGTTGAGGTGCGGGTGAGAAAAAAAATAAGTCTTTGTTTCAAGAACTCCCCTTATCGATCTAAAAAGAGAGCTTAGTTAAAAAAAAAATTCTAGATAATAATTATGACATTTTAACTTACCATAATAAAAATTTCATGAAGTACACATGTATCAGTGAATTTTTATTTAAGTCTTGCAAGGTGTTCACATGCTACCAGAACAATCCATATCAAATGAAATTCAATCGACGTAGGATATGATGTTTATGGAGATCAACACAACCTTAGGACTCAAAAACAAAAACAATGATGTGTATAATTTAGATTACTTTTAGAAAAATTTGGGCAACATGCCCTTTGAAAATAGGACGTTTTTTCATAGACACCTACTTCAAAATATGTTTGTTCACACCAAACATTTTACAATAATTTGCATCATGCAAATTCCATTCAGATCAAACATTTTAAATGAATCAACCAGTAATGAATTTTATACAACACATAAGCTTCAAATAATAAGCATTGACTCATATAATGGGTTCATGCATCCCACATCCAATCTATATCAAAAAATAGTTAAAAATGGATAAGATATGATGTTCATGGTGCACAAGGCAACCTTAGGGCTCAAAAACAAAAACAATAGTCATATAATGAAAATGAGTCTGTGATTAAGGGGGGTTTTACAAAGAATATGCAAAATTAAATTTAAGAATGAGGTTTAAAATTCATTCGTAGTTCACTCATCCTCTTAAAAAAGATTTAATATGCAGCATATCATAATCATGTAATCATGTATGGGAAATTTAACTAAATTTTGGTAGCATGCTGTTGATTTTTTGAGTCCGATCCCTAGTTTTGATAATGACAAACAGCAAGTTACTTATGTGTGTTTTTAATACTTAAGCAGACTTAATATTTTAGCGCACACATAAGAAAGTGATGGAAGTCAGAAGGAACATAAAGACCATATCAGCCGGCATACTCCATGATGAATCAGAGGAGCAAAAGAAGAAGGAGAAGACATTTGTGCTATATTGTAAATGCATTTTGTTTTATATTTTGGGTTTGTAATATTATGGATTGTAATAATTGCATTGCATGCATGATAGGATGCATAAGCTCAAATACCTTAGATATACCCTAGGTCCTTGCACACTCACTTAGGAAAATCCCCACTATCTTACAAATACTATCTATACAAACAAGGGAAATCTATATTCATAAACAGGACTTAGAACTTAAATTGAAAGGGTTTTAGGCGACCGAACCATGCGCATTAAAAATGCCTCGGTCGACCGAAGTGTTGAAAATTCAATCTGATTGACTTGGGTCAGGTGACCAAACCGAAATGAATTGAACGTTCATGGTCAACCAAACCATGAATGCTGACTTTTTCACCTTTCCCAGGTGCCCAAACTTCAAGATCAAATATACCCCAGGAAACCGAATCATGAAGTTTGGTAGACTGAACTGATAATCGGGTGATCGAACCTCGAGCGTTTGGAAAATCGCCTTGGTTCAACCACCCAGATGTTTTCTTGGGCACCCGAAATTGAAATTCAACTTTTTCATCTGTGTCTATTCGAGCGACCAACCCTATGGATCTAGCAACCAAAACTCTCGGGTTGGATTATTTTTACCACGGGTTATTAAGGGTAAAACGGGGTTATTTGGATTAAAATTGTTTAAAAAATAAATTTAATTATTACCCTTATGTCCCAACGGTTATGTTTTTGAGTGAGCATATAATATGTGTTCATTTGCAAAGATTAAGTAGAGATTAGTGATTTTGATTAAGAAAATATCCTTTGAATTTTTTGAGAACTCTTCCCTCAAATACAAGCCAAAATACTCCTCCTTTGATCAATCTCTTGAAAAATAATATTGAGTGAGAGTATTCCAAGCGATCCTACACTTCCAATTATTGCTCAAACTCTCATTGTTTTTTATTGCTTATTGATTTTTGATTGAGTGTTAAGGCAAAAGTCTTCCCATCTGATTTAATTAATAAATTCAATGTGAGGGGAAACTTCTTAGCTTTTGAGTCTTTGCATTTGTATTGCAAGACTCTTAAGCTTGTTTTGTGATTGTGAAGCAAAAATCTTTTTGACAAGCTTGTGCTCTAATATCTCTTGTGCTAAACTTTTGAGAAAATCATTTTGAGATATTTAGATTACACTCTTTGAAAATATTTGAAACCCTATTTGTGGTTGATATATATTTATATATTATTTCAATGATAGATTGATAATACACTCTCACGCCTGATTGATTATTGACATTACCTTGAGTGTTATTTCACATATTTGCATCGAGCTTAAAGTTATTATCTATTGTTGTGGATTAATTATACTAGTACAAATCTACTTATTAGAGAAGCACATATTTTGTACACGAAATTTATATTGTGAATCTGTTGTATTCTAGGCATGGACTGAAGGGGTGAAAATATAGTCCGGAAGGATTGTATGTAAAGGCTGAGGTCAGCCCCGATAATTTGACCTAATTGTATACGGTGTCGCTCCACCCATTAAGTAAGCTCTAGTGGAATCCTCAGGCTTGCAAGCTAGAGGCGGGGATGTAGGCACTTTTGCCGAACCTCGATAACACATCTGGTGTCTTTTTTATTTTATTTGCTTTACTATACTATGCATGGTTGTTTGATTTATTTAGAACAAATTAATTATAGTTGTATTTATTGGCTTGCTTCTTACACGTTCTAGATTGACCTTAGGTTTGAGAAATATTACTGCTGGTTAGTTGATCTAGGAAAGAAAATTTTAAAATATCCAATTCACCCCCACCTCTTAGGATTACAGTAAAGTCAACACATGCCGTCTGTAAATAAAATATTTTTCCATACTTGCAAATAAAACAAATAAACTAGATAACCTGCCAAATTCTACAACATGCAATTCACAAGTTTGCATCATACATATGCCATTTAATTCAAGCATGCAACAACTTTGAATCTCTACCATCATGCAATTCAAAATACTGCACCAGCCATGTAGTTGGCATTCCGTTCAAATAGCATGCACTCCTAATGTCAACTACCAGCATACAATTCTCAATACTGCATTAGCTATGTAGTTGGTGTTCTAGATGAAATAGCATGCATTTCAATAATTGACATTATAAATAGAAATAAACCATCCATCATATATATATATAAGATAGATGGTGAGTGTGTGTAGTGTAGTGTGGTGCAGTGTATGACACATAAAACCAAGTGTAAGATGTTTAGGACTACAGACCCATTAGTGAAAAAATGTATATCGGCCAAAAAATTATAAAAGTCCTGCTCCCCCTGAAATGCTGCTCATAGGCCTCTAATTATGTGCTTCACTATGTGATCCTGCTTCTCCGCCACCGATGTCCATCTAATCCCCTCCATCCTCATCATCACCACAGTTTAGTTCATTTATATGGTCATTGAGATCATTGAAGTTTGCCAACATAATGGATTCTAGCTCATTGTATTTGTGCCTGTCCTCTGCAAAGACTGTATACTTTCTGAATTCCTTTTGAAGCGCTGTATATCGAGCATTAGAAGAAGCTGCTAGTTCCCTTAATTCTATTTCCATGGATGTGAGGCATGCATCTTTGGTCTCTTTGGATTTAGCTGTGGCCTCTTTGAATTCACTGAAGGATGCTGCAAGACCTATAATAGCTGCCATTATCTCAACATTTGTAGACTGTGGAGGTTGATCTTGAGGAGCACCTGGCTGGTCTCCTGCTCTCCTAGGGTCCATAGGCAACCACATATTTCTAGCAAGCTAGTACCCCATATGGCATATGGCATAGGGTATGGCATGATATCCTGTGTCCTGAAGTCTTTAAGAACATCCATTTTATCATCAAGTTGGGCAGATCTAACCTCTTTCTTGTGAAAAGACACCACATAACAAAGCAATCTAGAAATGAAACATGCACCTCTAGACCCAAGCTTTGGTAAAATATTATACGAGATCAAGTGGTGTATGACCTTAGCTTCTGGGGTGAAGGTCTTATAATCAGGGGCATGATGATGGTTGACAATTGGGACTGTCATAACTAGGTTCACACACCTCTCTACATTGAATTCTTGTTCGTTAATACAGGTAGTCCCGGGGTCAGGACATTCGAACTCCCCCCTCTGCAACGCCTCAAAATTTCTACCATATTTTTTTTCTTTTCATATTTCTTTGATACCATAGCTCAAATAAAACATATAGTGGAAACATATATGTTGGAATTGGTGTGATTCCAAGAGGGGGGGGGGGGTGAATTGGGTTTCAAAAACATTTTGGTTTAATTTAGTATTTAAGATGATTTACCACATATTATATCCCATTCAATATACACGCGTGTATGTAAAATAATTTTAACAATAAAAGTAAACATACACGTGTGCAGTATATCTTATTTAAATCAAATGTGTGTATGAAAATAATTATGACATTAAATAAAACATTCATATACATGCTGAAATTAAAGTGCAGGAATTTAAATAAGATAAAGAGAAAGTGGCACACAGATTTGTTATCAAGGTTCAGCCAAACTAGCCTACGTACCTGCCTTAGGGATAACCCTCAAGGATTCCAATCTTGCTCACTTAAACGGGTGGAGTAGAAGCCGCAACAACCTCTCCTTACAAGGCGAGGTAAATCCTAACTCAATTACAAGGCTGAGCCCAACTTGTCTCACTTACGGGGCTGAGACTCCCTAGTTTAATTTTGGGTTGAACCCAACCGATACAATAAAAATATTTTTGTACATATAATATGCTTCTAAAAATACAAGCAAAGATGTACACGTTTAAACTCTAACAAATGCACTCTCTAATGATATGAAATATGCTTAATAGAGTAAGTGTGCTTAAATAGATTTAAACCCTAATAAGAAATTTTCTCCAAAAATATATTTCAATAAAAATCAGGAGAACCTAAGGTTTGTTTTCAAAGAAATTTTTGCACAAAATAATATGTATGATCTTTAGTTTGAGAAATAGTGTGCAAAAATATTGGCAAGCTAAAAATGAGTTTCTCCAAAAAAAAAAAAATATTCATGAAGATGAAACAAGTGGAGAAACATCAAGCAAACTCTCTCAAGAATGATTTTCAAGAATAAATAAAAAGATGAGAGTGAGTGCTTATCAAAGCAAATAAAAGCCCAAATAAAATACTCTCTTGTAAAAATGATTTATAATAATAAATGAAAGAGAGTTTTGGAGTGTAAAAGATTTGCCTTAAGAAATAGTTTTTGCAACAAAAAATAAGTTGGGGAAACTTTGATTAACAAGAGGTTAAAAATATTTGAGTGAATGTTGACTTTTTGAGTCCGATCCTTGTTTTGATGCTGACAAAGAACTTGGATCTAATGTGGGTGCCTAGTACTTGAACATGTTTATGATTCATATCACACATGGAAGAGGATTAATGGAAGCCTAGACGAAACTTAAAGCTCGTATCATCCGACATTTTCCATGCACAAAGAGCAAAAGAAGAAGGAGATATTTATGTTTATTGTAAATGCATTTAATTATTTGGTCTATAATTATAATTGTCTAGAATAACTGCATCATGCATGATAAGGATTATGTGATCAAGACCACAGATTGACTTTAGGGATACGTCGAATTTTTGGGGTTAACTCTTAAGAGACCATATGTAACGACTTGATTTTTCATACCATTTTATTTATTTTATATATATATATATATATATATATATTTATATTTATATTGTAAAGTTTTACTACTCTGATAGCCTGTAATATAATCCATAACATCATCACAGTCCAAGTGGGGACCGTGTAACCTGTATATCCATATTCTACCTATGCAGTAGAATACAAAAATGCATATTGTTAACTCTATGAGTTTGATCTTGTTTTGATTATGACAAAACCAATGTTTCTCACCTATACATTGAGCTTCTTGAATAGGTTTATCCTTAGCATGAATTGTTGGTAGGAACTCAAACAAGTCATATGGACTATGAAGATCAAGCTTCATTTATGGTGCCTGAAGAATCTAAAGAATGAAGACCCTTTCTCTATTGTATTTGCATTCTTTTTTAATTGGTCTGTAATAATTTATATGACTTGTAATAATGCATCTGCATGCATGATAGGATTAATGCTCAACAAGACCATAGAAAACTAAATGACCTTAGGGATCACCCTTCGACCAATGCCGGATTTTTTTGGTGTCCTCATAGACCTTAGAAAGACCTTAGGTCCCTACAAAAATGCACAAAATAGTCCCTATATCACATATATTATCAGGAGAAATAATTGAATTAAAAATTAGACTTAATAGACAAAATTGTAAGAGGTCGGGCAACCGAACCAGATGTGTTCAAAACACCTCGGGCGCCCGAATAGCTGAAAAGTCAGCGGGTTGACTTGGTTCTGCCCTACCGAACCAAAAAAGAATGTATTGCCCTCGGGTGACTAAAAGTTCAAGTTTGGGTTACCGAACTTTACACCGAGCGACTGAATTGCAGACCTTTTGGAAATCGCCTCGGTTCAGCAAACCGAACCTTGATTCGAGCATCCAAACTTCAAAATGAACTTTTTTCACTATGTCTGTTTGGGCGACTGAACCGTGGCTCAGGCACCTGAAACTCTCGGGTTGGTTTTATTTTTAACCGAGATAAAAGGGGTTAAACAAGGTTAAAATATTAAACTTATTTAAAATATTTTTAATAATACCCATTGAGTCCCCAACAGTCATAATTTTGCCCTTGCCTATATATATATATATATATATATATATATATATATATATATATATATCTTCTCATTTGCAAAATTAAAGATTGATTAGCAAGATCATTAAGGAAAAACTCTCTCAAATTTTCAAATCCCATTTAGCTCATACTACTTCCATACATTCTTTATTTTGCTATTCCCTTGATAGATCAAGTTTCCAAGAGTGTTATTGAGTGTTTTATATTACTAAAACTCTCATTGTTTATTGATTAATTATTTTCATTGAGAGTTCTTAGTTAGGGTTTTCCCCCGATCTAAACAATAAATCTTTGAGCAGGAATACCCTTATAGCTAGTGAGTCTTTGCATCTTGATTGCAAGACTCATCAAGCTTGTGGATTTTGACTTATAAAAATATTATTTTACACAAGCTTGTATATTATCTTTGATATTGTTTTTCCAACGTCAATCCAAAAATATCTATTGTGCTTTACATTTAGAATATCCTTGAGATATTTGATTTGGATTATGTTAAACTTCCTTTGATCATTTGTGTGTTGAATATCTTATCTTGAATCAAAGGTTGAACTCTCACATATACATACACTCACACATCTTAGAGAGTTTACATATTAGATCTCACCTGAGCATTAAATCCATATCATCTGTGAGTGCATAATTATTTGGACTGTATTGTAGTACATATATGCTTATATAGAAGCGTTTAAAATTGTACGCAAAATTTCATATTCATTGATTGTATTCCAGGTGTGGATTGGAGGGACAGTAATCTTGCCCAGAAGGATTGTTTGTAAAGGTTGAAATCAGCCTTGTGCTAATTAACCTGGTTGTTTAGGTGTCACTCCACCCGTTAAGTGAGCATTATAGTGTAATCCTTGTGCAGGTGTGCTAAGGCACAGACATAGGCAGGATTAGAGAACCTCGATATCATAATCGATGTCACTTTGACATTTCCTGCATTATATTCTGTTGCGTGCTTGATTTAATTTCCTTGTTGAATATACTGCGTATCTAATTGACACAAAATTGCATTGAGTTGAGAAATACTAAAATTGCGTTGTATGCTTTGAATATTGGCAAATATTTCATATTTGCAATTTCATATATACTTAGACTGTCCCTAGGTTGTGTAATACTGCTACTAGACTGATTGACCTAGCAAGGAATTTTTAAATACCAATTCATCCCCCCTCTTGGGATTGCACCAAAGCTAACACATATAACAATATTATATACAATACCATATGTCAATAATTCCCCAAAATATACGGACAAAATCTTACCCAAAATACCCGATCACCTAGGGACCACTCAAAAATGTCTCTCCCAAAATACTCACCCTACAGACTAAGTGGCACAAGATCCCCTTTATCTCTGTGCCTGATCTGCTCGCATACCTGGATCACTTGAAAAGTGTTAAATTACTGGAATGAGATAACTCTCAGTAAAACAAAATATGCTATTACCAGTGTGTGGCAGATGAGTTTTCATAACGGTAATATCTTATTTAAAAGTACTGTATGTTGTAAACAACTGGGTCCGAGAAAACACATATAAATAATACATTGTATAACTCACACCTATTTTGTTTAACATAAACTGTTTCTGAATATTCTATTCAAACATACTTTTAATATCTATAGGTATGACTATTGTTTCTGTAAATATAGATATATAGTAATAATAACTGAGAAAACTTCCCTGGATGGATAACTGAATGTCATGAATCAACCCCTTATGACAGGGTTATGCAGCCCGTAGGTGAGACTTAACACTGTTTGGCTGACCAAGAAAAGTCAACTGAACTCCGATAGTCAAATTGGCTACCTCAACCCTAACTGACGGGGAGCCTATCCACAACAAAGGCATGATCAACTGCTGAAAATCCACATACTATCTAAGATATGTGGTTGCACTCTGAACTGAAATAGCAATGATACCATGCTCTGAAAACTGATTTGGTCCATCAGGGTCTGATACTATATATATTTATATAACTGATATTTCTATATTACTTGTAATAACCTGAACCGTGATATATGGATTAAATTAATTAAGAGAAGGATAAAGGGGTAAATTGAGTAGGCTTCGTCGACGAAGGCTTTGTGCTGCTCAGCGACAAAGTGTAGGGTCTTGTCGATGAGGAGAAGCCAAGAGGTTTTGAAAATATGGAAATCTCAAGCTTGTCGACGAGGTCACCATCTCATTGACGAGGTGTCTTCAGTGCCTCGTCGACAAAGGAGCCATTTTGTTGACGAGGATAGCCGAGTCGAAGGGCTATAAATATCCGTTTTCATTACTTCTCAGTTAAGAAATTTTAAAATCTCTCTCTATCTCTCTAGAACTCGAATGGATACTCTCTATATATATATATATATATATATTTCTTCATCGTACGTTGCGGGAATCGTTGATCTATCATTACCATGAGGATCAGTTAAGGATTCTCTGCAAGTTCTACGGATCGGATCTTTGTTCCAAGCATTTTTGAGTTTTGGCTTGAAATTAAGGTAAGACTTGGTTTTTAATTTTGATATGGTAGTTATATAGGGAATAGGATTGTGAGTATCTTCTATACTATGCTTCGTAGATTTTAGGAACTCAATTCGATGTTTAGGGGCCGTAGAGTTCGGGATTGACCATTAGGGGAAAGGTAAGGGGATTCAGTTTATGTCAGTTTTTTTTTTAAATCAGACTCAATGGAATTGTGGTCTATGGTCCTATGTGCGTTTTGGTTATTCATTTGGGTGGATCTAATGGGTAAAACTATGGGTTTTTCATGATTACAGTTTTGGAAAAAGGGGGTGATGGGCTGGATCCCTAGTTTTGTTGAAAAACCGTAAGTATATTGTGATATATATTGTGTTATAGGGATGGTCGTGCCTTAACTTGTTTAAACTATATGTGTTTGGAAAACCATGATTTTAGATTGCCAAATGGGTGTGGTTTGTTTGGTTATATGAGCATACATAGTTGTGTATTTTTGAAATGCAATAAGAACTGGGTTCCGAGTTGTTCCAGGTACTGAAAGAGTGTCCGACTCTATATCCGAGGGTCTATGAAATCGCTAGCCATGTTTGGCAAGAGTTTTCGGCTCCATATTCGAGGGTGTGCACCTTACCGGCTGATCACCAAAGGGTGTGGATCCACCAGTTTGTACCGGTACAATGCCATGGGAGTTTGGGACTAACCATGTGTCAGGGACGACGTGTAATGGGGGCCGGCTTTGGGCCGAAGGGTGTGACGACACCGAGTTGCTTGATTATGTATGTATAAGTGTATGCATTGTATTAGAACTGTTTTGTGAAAATACTGGAATTACATTTAATTGTGTATATTTTGTGTATCATGATAACACTTATATGCTATACACCGATATAACCTATATCTGCCCTTACTGAGAGGTGTCTCACCCCTTCTGTACGTACATATTTTTTAGGTCCTTCGAGTAACCAGAACTAGCGTCCTTTGAATTGGGAGCATAGTGGTCGATGTACAACGAGAGGTACTTGGGTAAGTACTAGGACTGTATCAGGTGGTCTTTTGTGGTTTTGGCCGATACCCGGGTTGTGTTTTGTATTATAGACCTAGATTTACTTTTGCATAGACTTTGGTATGGTACTATATGTGTATAGAAAGACCATTTTCTGTTGCGTATATTATGTTGTATATTGATGTGTGTAGGGTGCCTGGGAGCCCCACGGGGTCGGACCCTCATTCATTATCTTGTGTATGGATGTTTTGTATGGAACAGGGATAGGTTAGGTTACTAATTCACCCTTGGGTCCCATTACCGAGTTTGGGGCGTGATAGCTTGGTATTAGAGCTAACTAGGTTGGTAGGTCTTGTAGACTTGGTTAGGTATAACTATATGTGTATACCAGAGTATATGTTGTTGGAAAATGGGTAGAGTAGGGTGAGGGTTATTTTGTTGCTAGACAGGGACTCATTGGCGGTGTTCCATGTTTTTCCTAGAATGAGGATTTTAGTAAAATCATGGAAAACCATTGATGATATTTGTGTCGGTGTGATAGGATAGACCTAGACCGGTGAGGTGGTAGTTAACATGATTAGTAGTAAAGAATTGCATTAGTTGTATGTGTTGTAGGAGTACTAATAGATTCCTATCATTTTTCAAAATGGAGTCCAAGGATAATAACTTAGAGAGTGGCTCTAAGGGGACGGCGAGTGATGAGTCTCCTTCCGTGCCTCGAGGTTTGACAAGGTAGGTGCTGCGGGAGATCAGGCGAAGTGTTAGGAGACGCGAACACTCCCCTACTGTGGTGGGGTGCATTATTGAGAGGTTCACCCGCATGCATCCTCCAATGTTCTCTGGGGACCTGATTCGTTGATAGCTAAGGATTAAGTAGAGAAGACTGAGAGGATCTTCGAGTTCTTACACTGTATAGATAGGCAAAGAGTCCTCTATGCTACCTTCCAGGTATCTAGGGAGGCAGGGCGATGGTGGACTGTGGTGAGTTTGCTAGAGAAGCAGAGAGCCGGTCCGGTGGAGATGACGTGAAGCCATTTCAAGGAGGTGTTCTTCGACAGATACTTCCCGTCTTCCACATATGATGCTAAGGCGGATAAGTTTTCAGCATTGACTTAGGGGAGTATGACGGTGTAGAGGTATGTTGTTCGGTATATAGAGTTATCCTAATTCGCGATGTGCTTGATCTCAAGCGAGTACGAGAAGACTTGGAGGTTCAAGAAGGGTCTGAGGAAGGACATCCGCAGATTAGTGGGTATGCTTCAGATTTTTGAATTCTCAGTTTTGGTGGATATGACCACTGTGATTGAGACCGGTATCAGAGAGGATAAGGTGGATCAAAAGCCGAATAATAGGCTAGTATGACCGGTGCAAACTGCAAGTGCACAGTATCGTAGTTTTATAATATAATGATGTGTAGAGTATCGTCCTCAGGGATTGATGTCTTAATTTTACCAAGTACCGAAATTTTACTAACCTTGATTTTATTTAGAAAAATTAATAATTTTAGACTACGAAATTTAAACAAAGCTACTTTAAATAAACTATTCAGGAGAATTTAAAACTGGATACCACGTGTCAAATTGATGATGGTGAAAACTTATAGGAAACCGATTTCACCTAATTTCTCACTATGCTTTACTCATTTAGCTAATTCAACTTTGTTTTCTTTATTTGTTAGCAAATCGCCAATTTTTCCAAAAGCCTCTTTCGATTGTCAATCAGAACCTATTCTTGTTTATTATTTAACATAAGAGTATGCAAATTAATAACGCAAGAACGCAGTAAGACCCTCGATTTTTAATGCTACGTAGGT